>NW_009921624.1:0-4503 GCF_000696875.1 Nestor notabilis | reverse complement strand
TCTTTCCCTGCTTCAACATGGGTATTCATGTTTTAGTTACTTAAATGACTGGAATGTACTTTCTCCTTTTGTTGCTGTTAAAGTAGAAGAGGACGATTTAAAACAAACTCTTCCTTATTTAGAAATTATTGTAGTACCTGGAAGGAACTGTCATCACTACACGAAGTAGAACGAGTTCTTCAAGCTGCAGTTTGACATTAGGAAAAAAAATTGTTTCTGGCAATATTTCATTTGTTTTGAGTATAATCATTGAAGGCTGAGTCAAAAGCATTTAGTATTCTATTAAAATGTTCATG
Organism: Nestor notabilis; assembly: GCF_000696875.1. Lineage (NCBI taxonomy): Eukaryota > Metazoa > Chordata > Aves > Psittaciformes > Psittacidae > Nestor > Nestor notabilis. Next base: position 4,207 of record NW_009921624.1, on the reverse strand, counting down.
CTGAAAAGTTAACGTATGCTTTTTTAAGTTTTGAGAGTATAGGTAAGTTCTAGACTTCCATGTGTACATATAAATTGCACTGCAAATTGCATGTTTTCTGCATTGAAGGTCAGTGAAGCTGCTTCCTGTGATCCAGTTCCTTCAGAAAAGCATCCAACGTCATTTTGAAGATGTTTCAAAACTGTACGTATTGTTGTATTTAAAAGTTTAAATCAAAACCCTGCACAAAATTTGTGGATGATAGTCTGGTATTAGAATTTTTGAGATAATCTTCTTTTAGAGTTGTATTTTTATTTCAGGAGGAAAATGAAATCTTATTTCTGACTTGTTTCTATTTATTTTTATAGCTGTGAATGGAATATCTACAATATTAAATACGCATTGGCCATTTCACAACAGCGGGGTATGAAACGTCTGGCAGAAGAACCATCAGAAGATGAAGAAGATTTAGATTCTGACAATGATTATCTTATGCAAGAAGTTCATAAAAACAATTCAAGTCCCTAATTACTCATTGTGAGAGGGAGAATACTCAAGACTGATTTTATGCAGTGGTATTCACTAAGAATGAGTGGCCCTCATAGTGGCATAATTTAGCTCTTCTTAACAGTGTGGATGGAGTTACATATGAGTTAGTGGGAGAAATGTAGTATAGACAGAGTGCTCTCCATGGCATATTTGGTGTGCCCTTTGGCCATAACAACTCGACAGCATTGATTTCTTGATTAATTGATTTTTTTTTTATATTAATATTCCTGCTTTCAGTAAGGAAAAAAAGTATTCTTCTATAGGTGAAGTTAGAAGTCTGACTGGAAGAAGTGCATTCTTTATTAAAAAAGCATTGTACATAGATGAAGTAGTTTTCTAATGCAGGCTTGTCACACTTCGGACTTTTTTTTTTTTTTAATCCTGTTTTAAAATCATTCTTAATTGGAGGTAAACATACTGCTCTCAACTTGTTTTGAACATTTTACTTGGTTTTAATACCTACATTTTACTAGAACACTTGTTTTCCTGGTTCTATAGCTTCCAAATCTGATGAAGTGTCAATAATGATAAATGATATATCCATAACAGTGAATACAGGAGAAAATTTACTGGGCTGTACAACTTTTGCAGAGGTTTAATTATCTTGAGATACTGTAGTAAAAATTTGTTTGGAAAATACAAACTTAATAATGTAACTTAAACTGTAAGAGAACGTGGTACAAATGTTTCTTCTGATGAAAGCCTCTTCTTGTCTTGTTTTTTAAAATGTTTTTAATTAACATTAAAATCTGAAACTTTTGATTTCCTTGGGTTTTGTGAATTCATGTGAAGATGGCGATAATATTGGTGAAGTCCTGAATGCAAGGAGCTATACCCATGCTTGTAATACTTTCAAGCCACATGTTGAAAGGGCTGTGTTAATGAAGATACTGCAACTATATTAACAATGAGCCAGAATTATTTTTTTATCTCCGGTGTATTCTGTTCTTCTGGATTTGTTTTCTGGTCACTTTCCTCTCCTGGAATAGAGGAGAGGTATGAATATTAAAAACTGCTGAAGAAAAAGTAAGTCCAAACTACACAGGAGACATGTACAGTCAGTTTGTAGAATTTCAGTATTTAAAATACAGATGCACTTACTACTTAAATAAAACATAGCAAACAGATTTGTTTTTCTCACAGTAGAATGTTTAAAAATATCTTCAGTTGCTGATGTCCTCTTATGTCCTAACATTTTCACAGTCATGCCAATGTTTCAGGGTCTCAGAGGTGTGAAGGTGGAGTGATGTTTGTGGAAGATGCTTTGTGTATTATGGGGTCTGGAATTGCTTGTCATTCTTCACTCTTTTGCCATGTCCTCCTACCATGGTTAGAAGGGAGGCATGGGTAGGTAGGGGTGAAGCAGCATAAGAAAGTGACAAAAAGGCATCTTGGAATCCTTGTAAAACCAAAGTGCTTAAGCTATCATGAAAAACATGATCGTTACCTAACGTATAACATAGTTGCTACTTCCTAATCTATTTTACTGTTTTTCATATACATGTCATCTTTGCATGTTCTTTTTTAAATACCATATTCTTTTCCCCAAACTGTATGTCATCAACAGACAGGCTGTAATCATTCTGGAAATGTCACAGCACTAGCTTTGTGCTCTGTAAAATAGGAGTTATGCTGTTGTATGAAGTCAGCTAACTTGATTCCTCAATTTGTATTTGTCTCTTGGGTTTACAGTATTACAAAACACAGAATACAGAGAAAATAGGTCTTTCAGAACAGCATCTTAGAAACATGTTTTTGGGTTATAGTCTTCATGTTTGAAACTGTCCTGGGTTCAGCTACAGCAGTCATTTTTTCTCCTTCTCAGTAGCTGGTGCAGTGCTGTGTTTTTGACTTTCAATCTGGGAACAGTGCTGATAGCACCGATGTTTTTAGTTGTTGCTAAGTAATGTTTACTCTGACCAAGGACTTTCTCAGTCTCATGCTCTGCCAGGGAGGAGGGGAAGCCAGGAGGAAGCAGAGGCAGGACACCTGACCCAAACTGGCCAAAGGGGTATTCCATACCACAGCACGTCATGCCCAGTCTATAAACTGGGGGGAGTTACCCGGAAAGCCCAGATCGCTGCTCGGGTCGGGCTGGGTATCGGTCGGCGGGGGGGGAGCGGTTGTGTCCTTTTCCCTTGTTATTCCTCTTATCATTATTATTGGTAGCAGCAGTGGTTTGTATTATACCTTAGTTACTGGAGTGCTGTTATCTCAACTCGTGGGAGTTACATTCCTCCGATTCTCCTCCCCATCCCTCCGGGAGCGGGGGAGGAAGGAAGAGGGGGGGGAGGGAGCGAGCGGCTGCGTGGTTCCAAGTTGCCAGCTGGGCTTAAACCACGACAGAAACATTTCTGAAGATGAAGGCTTCACTAAAAGTATGTTTTAGAAAGTTCAAGAGCCTTGAGAGGACGTGAGAGGGGTAGTGGAGCACCAGTTATATACGACGTAAAGATATGTTCTAGTTGCATTAGTCATTTGGCTTAAGCTGTTATAAGCTTCTAGGTAATCAAGACAAATTTTACGATGCACATGAAAGCCGATACAATTTTCCAGTGTGCCCTACCATCTTCATAGAAAGAATAATGAAAATACGAGGGTTTAAGTCTTGTCCAAAGTTTGATCCTTGTGCTTGTTGGCATAATTTGCGAGTCTAACAATGGGCTATGTGGGCTGAGGTTTGGTTTTGAATGAGCACTTAATTTGAGCTCATCATATATATATATCATAGAATAGTTTGGGTTAGAAAGGACTTCAAGATCATTTAGTTGCAACCCCTCTGCCATGGTCAGGACACCTCCCCCTGGACCAAGTTGCTCAAAGCTCTGTCTAACCTGGCCTTGAACACTGCCAAGGATGGAGCTTTTGTACCACTCTCACAGTAAAGAACTTCCTTACATGTAACCTAAATCTCCCTTGTTTAAGTTTGAACCCATTTCTCCTTGTCCTATTGCTACAGCCCCTGACAAAGAGTCCCACTCTAGCATCCTTGTAAGGCCCCTTTTGGATGCTGGAGGTCTTCACACAACTTTTTCTCCAGGCTGAACAGCCCCAACTTTCTCAGCCTGTCTTCATACGGGAGGTGCTCCAGCCCCCTTATCATCCTCATGGCCCTCCTCTGGACTTGCTCCAAGAGCTCCATATCGTTCTTTGGGGACACCAGAACTATACACAGTATTCCATGTGGGGTCTCATGGGAGCAGAGTAGAGATGTCTGTATGTATTTCAACAGGGCTGTCTTGTATGTAGCTTTGTTTCCTTAATAAAGAAGAGGGAAATAAAAGGCAGCTTTTATTGGGAAGAAATTTACCAGTGATGAAACTTAGCACTGTGTAACATTTCTTTTATCTTTGTCTCTATTCTTTAAAAGCAATACACTATTTCACAAGATCCTAGAAATAAAGAAGTGAATCTGTCCCTGTATGTTGTTTTATTTATCCTATTTCTGTTAGCAGTTGTAGCCTCAGCAGCCCCTTGTCATCCTTGGCTGGGTGTGTTCCCCCTGCAGCAGGCTGCATGCACCTTGTGACTACCCCCTCTCACTTGCAAAAGCAAGCTGGTGCTGCTAGGCTTGTGCTCAATACAAGTCCCGAGAATTTATTTGTACGTTTTTAACTTTTATTCTTTTTTTCACTACGTTATTACTAAATGAGGTTAGCAAAGGGACCAAGGGGCCTGC
>NW_009921623.1:8532-10500 GCF_000696875.1 Nestor notabilis | reverse complement strand
GCTGTATCTAAAGTGTTAAACAAAGATTAAAAAACCATGAAGTATGTTCACTCAATAAAAGTACTGTTACTAATATTTTTAGAGCAAAAAAGGTTTTTGTGCCATTAATAACAAAAATTATAAGTACTCTTTATTTCATCTTTATCTCATCTTTTTTAATTTCTATTTCTTACAGTGTACATACTACACTAGTACAGTGGTACATTTATAGAATTTATAAATAAATATATATATATTAGAACTGCATGCTCAGATTTTTTTTAATAATGGGGTGTGCAATAAAAAGGTTTAGAGAGCACAGATCGAGATGTCAAGAGGCAAGTGCCCTTGACTGAAAGCATGTCACTTGTACAGAATAATTCTGTGGCCTGATTTCTATGCCCCCTCCCCATTCTTACACCCCTATTACAGCAACATTCTCAGCTAACCTGTGTGTAAGTAGCTCTATCTTTCTGGCACTTCACGAAGTTCCATAGTTCTTCCAGGAATATATGAACATTTGGGTGTCAGAAGTGATGATACCCAACTTTAAAGAGTTACTGTCCAGTGCTCTTCAAAAGAAGGTGACAACATAGAAAAATGGACTGCATCATCCTATTTCAACATCTGTCTAATAAATGTGTGTTTATGTGCATGTATAATTAAAATATTTGGGCAGGGAAAGGATGCAGTTAGTTGGGAATATCCCCTAACTGAAGGCTCATGAAGCAATTCCATGTAAGTAAGTATCATGTAGAGGAATACAGTAGCTCTATCGCTTGCTCTGTCGTCCCATAGTCTAGACCAAGATGTGGGAAGTTTTATATTAATCATACTGAATTCCACAGCCCTCGTGAACATGTCACTTTGGAAAATAGTCCACACCACCAAGCAGCCAAAGCCAACATGACAGATTTATATGTTTTACTACTGGTTTCGCAGTGAACGGGTAAGATACAGATCATACATATTAATTCTCTGACTACTTGACTTCAAAAGCAAGGATTATATTCAGGGCACAAAAGTGAATACATCTGATTTCTCAATGAATATTTGACTCTTACCTTGCACTTTATCTGAACACCGCTCCTTGGCTCGGTCCCTCATTATTTGAGGAATCAAAACATCTTTTTCTACATGTCTCAGCTTAGAATTATCTGCAAGAGTAGGGAAAAAAAAAAAAAAAAGGTTTTTTTTCTTATCTACACATCAGAGAAAGTCAATCTACAGCAACAGCACAGCATTGTTCATGTAACATACACTAGTATACTAAAACAGGCAGCAGAAAGTACCATGGAAGGACCACACAGATCAAAAGGCAGGAAAGTCCAAGATTTAAAATTGCTCAGATAGAAATATGAGCATTATTCTGAATACTTTTGTTCTGCTTCATGTGCACAATGAACCAAAAATAAAGGAGAACATTCTGGCAGCACATTCTAATTTCTGCCTTACTAAACAGAAGGTCTGCACACAGACTGCATAGAGGTTGAGAATACTTTTATTTCAGGATAATAGTATTTTTCTATGTGTTATCTGTACAAACTGGGGTGTTTTTTTACTCACTGTTACGAAGCTGAGAAATATTATAGCACAGCCTGACATTTGTACTGCTATATGGAAGACTTCATCTTTTTAAAAAAAACCCTAAAAATCCCCTTCAATGGAGGATCTAGGACTTTTTCATTAAGAAATTCAACTTTAAACGAATATATGCTGCTGCCTGAATTCTGCTCTTAAAAGCACAGTTGCAGTTTACTTTCAGTTGTCTCAAACCTGAATTTGGTACTCTGAGTGCAGCAGTTGATTTTGAATAGTTAAATAGCACACACACAAAAAATACTGCATTTCCAAATCCACTTTCTTCAAAACAAAGGAATGACAATTTATCAAGCACGGCTTTTTACTTCCTAACTTCTCAGTTAAAAATTGTTTAAAGGATATTTGTTCAGAATTTTGTATAGTCCAACAGAGTTAGACCAAATACCT
>NW_009921623.1:0-8501 GCF_000696875.1 Nestor notabilis | reverse complement strand
CCTACACAAACACAATTTATTCATCCTTTGATATTGAGATTATGCTTCAGAATAGCATCAGCTGTGATGCTCACATTATGAGAACTTTACAGTCAGATACACTATTATTTTGAGTGACAATCATTTAATTTTAAATTTCTTATTTAAGAAATTAGAAGTGCAATGTATTGAAATTAAGGAAAGAAGCAGAATTTGTTATCTACAGCTTTCAAACACTATCTATTTTTCAGAGCATCTTCTGTTACTTCTAGATCAAAAAGCAGAGACCAGTATTTCTCTAGTCATTTTTAAGTCATCATCATTTAAGTTTACTAATGCTCTAAGGTTATGTTGTGAGGTTACACAGTATTGAATACATGATATTAGTGGGGGAATCTGGAAACAAAACAGAGGATTACAATGAGCAATATATACAATCTGAACTAAAGACATTTCTCCACAAAAAAATTCTTGTTTGGAATTTCCACAGCAAAAGGAAGCAAGCAAAGTGTCTTCTGTAAAAACAACAATACCAAACACAAAGAGCTCATTACTTAGATCTGCTTCTAAGCACAGATTTTCATGACCGAGATAATTACTATTAAATATCCTTTATTTTAACTTCCTGCAGAGTATCACTGCAATTACTGTGCTGAGCATTTGTCACAGACAACACAAAGCTGTCATAAAACTTCTAACCATGTTTTCTAAAAAGGACAAATAAGTTCAGCTGAATGACATGACAGGGAACAGCACCACCAAGCTACGTACATGCCTCAGCTCTACTAAATCCAGTCAAAACAAGCTAGTGCTGCAGCAATCCTGCCCTCTCCCAGTCCCTATGATGCTCTTTCTTTCTCCCCTCTGCCCACACGGATGTGCGCTGCAGCCTTGTGGTAAACTGAAAAGAGATGTTAATTTGGTTTAAAGGGAAATACATTTATTGTCAGGCAGTTTTCCAGCTAGATAAATTCTCTGATCCAGTTCACTATATAATTGCATAAATGGCCCATGAAAGGGAACTACATGACACTAGGACAAGAAAGAAGACTGAAGTGTCATGAGCACAACTGGATAAACTACAGGCTAAGTGTCTTCCCCCTCCTTTTATTTTTGTTTTTAATTTGAATTGGTTATACTGATGCTCAGAGTAGCCAAAAACTAATCTGATCTACAAAAGTGGATAGATAAGCAAGTGGCTTGCTAGCTGTCACCAAACGGAAAGTCTTAACAGTCCTCCATTCACTGCCATGGTATCATTACTAGTGCACACTTAACCACACAGCCAGTGACCAGTTCAAGACAGAAAAATAACTCAAATACATGCAAAAAAGTCCTTCTCAGCTAGCTTATACTTTGGAGTAACTAGATCTGCTTATCAGGGTTCTAATAGTTACTTCATTTAACTTTTATACTCCAGCATACATGGAAATGTAGCAGATAGCGCAGAAGTCTCTAGGACCTGGGGAGGGCAGCTAAGCTTTCCCCACTGGCAGAGGTGGTGAGAAGCACCCACTGTTTCCACAACAAAGCACAGGGCTCCAACACATGGATTAGCCAGCCACTACTGGCAGAGGAGAAGTGGACAGGAATGCAACTGAAGGCTAGAAAGGAAACAGGACAAGGGGATTCTCAAAAAAGAAAACAAAAAAGAAAGAAGGCCTCCCTCTGTTAGCTCAGAACAGTCAAAAAGGATTTTCATGTTTTGTCTTAGCTTAACCACCCAATTTTCCCTTTGATTACTGAAAAGGAAAGGGGCATAAGACTGATAGCAAGAAGTACCTGTACTAGTGTTAACACCAGCTCAGCCAGAACCAGAGGCGTGCCTAAGGCAAACTCCCTCTTTTTAGTCCCAATTTGTCAAACCTGCACAGGCTGAAAATGCAGGAAGGAGAGAGCATAGCAGGACCACGGGCAGTGTCCAGTATGAAGAATCAGAAGAGAGCTACAACAGTAATTCAAAGGTCATTATTCAATGGTATAAAGGAAATAGGAATAAAGACCACTACAGTTTTTAGAAGAATGTTTGTTAGTATCAGTTTTTAAGACATGAAAAGCACTAGCAATTCAAATCTTAGACTGTCTAGTACATAGTATTAGGCATCCGGGTGCAACAGTCTCTCCAAATAACTCAAATGCAGACGTGCAGCTTGGGCACTACCGTATCTACTCATGAGTTTCAACTGTAACATCGTAAGTATTTTAATATTCTTCCTTGATTCTAAACTATCTGTTGCATTACAATTAAAGTGATTTTCCTTCAAGGATAGTAAAACACTTCACTGATGTTGGTATACCTAGCATTTATACAAAATATTAAAGAAAAATAAGGTACAAATATTAACAACACCATATGTCACCTCGTTTATGTGCAGACAAGCTGAATTCTTGATATCCATGTATAAGCACTTGCAACACCATCTTCAGTCCAACCTAATCAGCTCTGCAGTAACATATATGGTAAGAACTTTCAAAGAAACAACACCTCAGAAAGACTTCATCAAAAAACATGAGGCAGCCATGATGTGAAACCACCAATTCCTTTTGCCTTTTTTTCAACTATATTACAGTTTCCAGAATAAGTACTTTTTTTTCCACCTTTGAAAGTTCACTGTTCTGCAGTAAGATAATTCTTATTCAAATACCAGATTTGTTGCAGACTAGTCCCTACAGAAGAATCTGCATCACAATAGACCTACTACTATTTTATCTTCAAATCATCAATAAAATTATCCCCCAACATACAAGAAATAATGTTTTGCCACAGTTTGCCTTCCCATCAACATGCCACACACACTTTGCCTGGTCTTCTGGGTAGGCTGTTTGAGATGATCACGGCTTCTGACCACAAAGTGAACCAACAAGAACACGTTACCTCTCAGCTTCCAGAGGGCCTGACAAATGTCAGTAGCAGCTTTTCCTTCTTGCCCTGCCAGCCAAAACTCTGGCATGTTTGTTAGACTAACCTAATACTCTGCGATTCTACCTTTACCTTACATTCTATTGAAATTTCCTAATACCATCTAAGGTTACAAGGGGCACATGGATGAACACAAGCTAATTGCTAGCAAAAATGCTGTAGAAAGTTCAGTCAAGTTTGAAGAATACAAATTTAAAAAATTAACACTCTTCAAAATGTAAACTTTTTTTTAACCACTTTTATGATTTTGGGGCTTTGCTTTAGAGTGGAGCCATAAAAGGGACTTTTGTTTGATTTTTTTTAATACACCTTGCTATTCTTTTTCCTGCATGTTTTCACCAGCTGCCATCATAGAATCAACTAGGTTGGAAAAGAGCATCAAGTCCAACCGTTACCACAGGTCACAGATAAGCAGCTGTCAGTGGACAGATTTCCAAGATGCTTTGCTTTTTTAAGCTAAGAAATAGAACTTGAGAAAGTATTAACGAAAACTTCAGCAGCAGAAATAATAAGAGTTATTACAGTGAAAGGGAAGAGAAACAAAAAGATACATCCAGAATTCCCGTTCTTTAACTCATACCACATTTAATGAAAATCCCCACTCTGTAGAAACATTCCCTGGAAGTGAAGGAAGGAAGGTCTTTCCTTCATCTGTGATGAACCCACTGAACTTGAGCTCACCAGCCATTCTCTCATTTCTGCCATATGCCAACCTCTGGTATAAATAATGCTTGAAGTTAAGACGGGCTAGAGAATGAGTAACGAGTTTACAGCTAAGTTATGCAAGTGCATTAATTTGAGGGATTCAGCTATTTTTCATATCGCTTGGCAAAAATTATTTCTGTGCTGTAAATACACTTGTTTCATCTCAAAGTTCTGGTTTAAAACACTTGCCTGTGAGCTAATCATAAGACTACACTGAAAAAGTACACTTTCATTAGTAACAGAATAACACTGCATGCTTATTAGCAAACATTTCTTTCATCAATCACACTATTGGCTCTAGAAGCCAAACCTTTTCAAAACCCGTTTCAGATTTTAGTGTACCTGGACTAGTGCCTTGGGTAGGCAAGATAATTATAACTTACTATTCCTCCAGGAAGATAATGCACTCAACTCAAAATTTTTATCTCCTTTACTCTGCCCAGCTTGGCCACTTTGCACCAAATAAAAGTTACCAATCTTATGTTACTTCATGTGAAATCATCTGCAGGTATGTGCATTACAAAAACAGTTATCTAAAAAAAGTGTATCATTGAATATATCAGCAATTACTTCAAACTTCTACTTAAGTACACTAAGTCACTCACTGGAACAAATTAATTTAGAGATTAAAATCATGGGAAGAAAAAAAAAACATTAGCTTCTAAAATCTGGGAATTTTTCCTACAACGTTAATTTTATGTATCAGTGTAATAAATACTTTCGGTACCCAGTCCTGTAGCCTGCGAGGGGGCTCCTGTGCCCTTACTGCCAAGAGATTCACGGCACCAAAGTAACAAACAGTTTCAGCATACTGCTTTGCAACCTTGGTCCCACAAAAACAATACAAAATCCATACAGGATTTTATCAGTCAGAAACATCCAATGAGAACTGGCTGATGATGGACCAGGACCAAACACTTTTATGCATATGTGAAATGCTAAGGAGTTTGGTAATTTCACTTGCACACCAGTGTTTGCATACGAGCTACACTCTTAAGTACTTCGCTCTCTACTAAGGTTTTAAGGTATTGAAGGACAACATGAAGTGACAGAAGTGTTATAATCCAAGTGAAACAACATTCATGATATACTGAACCCCGATTTAAAAGCAAAAGAGGCTGATCAGGGCAGCTTCTCTATACTACAACCATTTTTTCTTCTTTAAATGTATATGAATAAATTTCTTTCTACTTAAAAAGTTACAGATTTTGAGATCTTTCTATCTAATACTGACATCATTTTAAATTAAGATGGAGTACAGGGATGACAACGCAAGGGAAAATTTCCAAAGCTTTAACTTCTCACCATTCTATCATCACCTCAAAGTCAATTTTCACCTTTTTCACTGGCTGAATTTGTTATCTTACATTTTGCTTTGGGGCTCATGTTCTTGCAGTACTGGATTACGAGAATACCGACAAGCCTGTTTGCTAAAAATGAACAATGGCTATATTACAGCAAGTCTGTAATATCTAGAAAGAAAAGGAAAAGCACACCCAACAAAGCACATTTGTTTGTTAATTACATGAGGACTGCAAATGCTCATACAGCTAGCGAGTAATAAGTAAAGCCAAGCCTGAAGTTACTTGTGAAGATTTTTGACACAAGGAGATGTTTTATTACACACTTGATCACACAGCAAAGCCAGTTACAGGGCCTGAAAACTAATTACAGATTGAGGCTTAATATTTACTATTGATAATAATGTAGGTTCATTAACAACTAGCCTGGACTGTTGCTCAAGTATGATAAACCTGCCAGTTAGGAAAAGTTAGGGGTGTGAGCTACCTCTATGGGGAACACCCCAACCCACCTTAAATCCCTTCTGACAGCTGTAGATGAGGATTCCAGCAAAATGCACAAAACACAAGGCCAGTAACAAATAGGGCCATAGACTGGCAAGGACTAAAATAGCACAGACAGCCCTAACTCTGCTGTTTTAAAGCTTCTGAATGCTTCACTTGGTAATAGATGTAAAATCATCAACACAACTTTCGTCACTTAAACAAAGACATCATATGCAGCAATATTTCAGCAACCAAACAAGCATTCTGGATTTTTTTCTGGGACAGCAAAAATACATTAACAGCACAGATATGACTGGATTCCTATACGTAGGGTTCCACACTTTTAAGCAAAGCCCAAACTTTTGATCACCTCTTGTCTCAAACTGCTCCTGAATGTACAATCCCTATTTCTCCTGGGCCTTTCTAATTCACAGTGGATGTTGCCCAAGAATTCACTGCTTACTTCCACCTGGAGTAAGAAACAGAGAAAGACCCTACAAAAATCACAAACTATGTGGAGTATATAAACCTAAGAGACTACATAAAATAGAGTTCTGCAGTAACCTCAAGAACTGCGCAGTAATTTGCATCAGAAACAAGAAACGAGCAACAGGTAAAGCCTGCACAGAAAGAGCAAAATACCCAGATGAAGAAGGGATGCAGGAAAACCTAAGATCCAGTGAAACCCCCAAACTATGATGAAAGGAGATGCTATCCCACCTCAGATTTCCTACCACGCCCTATAACACTAATTGGTGGCTCCAGCACGACACATCCCTCTTTACTTTCAGAATTGTATGATAAGGCATAAAGAAAATCAATGTAAATCACAAATAAAATTTTAATTAAAAAAGTCACAAATATTACCTAAAAGAAGTTTAACTAAAAGCTAAAACTGTTCTTCCTTTTACTTACATATTTTTGCCCCTTAAATTCAACATTACTTTATCTCCCACTATTTCCTCCCATCTTTTGAAGCTCTATTTTCATTCCTTTGAGTATATTCTTCTACCTGTGTCTTACTGCCCATGCCACTTTGATACAAGCCACAACCATTTTGCAAGCCCAATTCTCTCCTTCCACTGATACAGCGCTGCCATATCTAACAACCTAGATTTCCACACAACTATCAGAAATCGACATTTTAAGTAGCTTAGGAAAATTACGAAATCAGTCTCCAACCCCTCTGTTTTTAAGGCCCCTAAAAATGTCCAGGGTGTATAACAAAGCCAGTACTGCGTATCCAAGCTACTGTCAATACCCCTGCTTCTCTCTTTACACATTTGTGAATCTTCGACTAGTAATTCAAACATCACCATCTGAAAATGACAGCTATAACTGTCAGGGAAACTGCACAGGGAAAATAAAAGGAGTTTTCTAGTAACCCGTAACCTCTACTACTGAAAACAGCACCCTACAAGAGATTTGGAAGTGCTGCATATGAAAAACAAACTTCAGTGCTGGGCTGCAGCACAATCTTTCTGAAGAAGGATAACACAAACCAGAATAACATAAAATTCAACGGATTTATCTATCAATTTATTTACTGAATACAATCACCTACTGACACAGCCACAGTTCTCTTGCAAACTATGGCTGTCAAAAAACTCCTACCATACAAATCATGACACAATTCACAGATTCTAAATTCTGAGCTTCAGAGGACTCCCTAATATTCTCATGCCCCATTCTCTGGCAAAGCCATGAGAATATTTGTGGCTTTCGTGATGATAAAACAAAGCATCAGTCACAGTATCAATCTACTAAACTGTGAGTCTCCCTCTTTATTCTCCTATGTGAACCAAGAAGCAGCTAACAATGATGACATGAAGAAGTACTGCACCCGGCATATCCAAGTTAACACCTTGGTGATATGAACAGGGCAGCTCACACCTCTTGCAGCTATTGTTCCAGTTTCTCTACAACCTCACTTAGACATCTCCACTTTCAGGTCACATTCTGAGGTTTTTAACAGAGCTGTAACAGCCAGGGACTGATGAAGGGGAAGGGGGGGAAGGGGGTGTAAGCAAAAGATACTGGATAACAAGCTAGGGACAGCAAGCAATACCACTGCTCAGCAGATGAATCTCACTACTGGTGTCACGTATCACGTACCCAAACCACAGCTAACCTAAACCACAGTACTACACAGGTAGTAGCACTCCTACCACAGCTAACACACAACATAGACTGGGAGGGACGCATAATGTCATTATAGACATTATATGAAACTCTGACGAACTTCAGTGTTTGGAGCTTCCTTTGTGCTACACGGTGAATGCACAATAGTTTGAATTAAGCCAGTGTAATGACTAGACCTTTTTCTAAAAGACAACTGGGAAGCAAAATCACAGTGTAGACGAACAACCACCACTTGAAATGCAGCAGTAAGTTTTAAAACGTTTTCTTAATCTAGTAACAGAGCAATGCGTAGATGATACAATCAACAAAACCTTGATTACAAATGGTTTGTTTACAGGGCCTGGAGAGACAGGCCGAGGGAAGGTTTACATTAGAAATTAAGAGCTTGGCCGTAGCTGGCATCCTTTGGCTTTTGAAGAAGTAACCAGTCCACATGGACTAAGGTATACAGTCAGGACCACCACAGTTCACCCCTAGCTACAAGTGTCTTAACACCTTGCATTAGCTGAAGCATACCAGCATCTCACTGGGTTCACTCTGCTGGGGGACTGGCTCAGTAAGAGTGAACAGTGTGCAGCTACTGCAAAGCAAGCAAACAGGATGCTGGGCTACATCAACCAGGGCTACACCAACAAGGGGCATCACCAGCAGAGATAAACAAGTCATTACTGCACTCTACTCGGCGCTTGTCAGAGCATACCTAGAAGAGACATTACTCTGGGGAAGATTCCAGTTGGACACAAGAGCAGAATTGTTCACAGTGAGAACAATTACCCATTGGAATAATCTCCCCAGGGAAGCGGTGACTCCCCAACTTTTAAGACTCGCCTGGGCAGAGTGCAGGGACATCTAGTCATGGTTTGCCAGACCGCTGAGGTCCTTTCCAAACTGGTATTCTGTGCTTCTCTGATAACCTTGGTACTTTGCCTCTCCGCTTCTTACACTGCCCGGGAGGCCGCAGCAGACCG
>NW_009921622.1:6753-10282 GCF_000696875.1 Nestor notabilis | reverse complement strand
GCCCCTGGTGCCGCCAGCCTTGACTGGGCTGTGCTGGGATGTGCCCAGCTGCCTGCTTCTGAGTCCCTTCAGGAAGGGCTGCAGGTGTCAGGCTGTAACCATAAGCAGGCAAACGACCCAGTAACAGCTCTCATCTTACGCAGCTAAAAACTTACAATATTTGTATTCTAATGCTGTATTATTATATTTAATGATAAACTCATAATATTTGTCAGGTTTCAAGTTCTCTTATTAAATAGTCACCAAACCCATTCCACTTCTTAATCTGAACCACTGCTTCTCAGAAACTTGGACCCTTTTGCTATTATAAAATATTTCTCAAGTTACTGCACTGGGTAAACCCAGTTCTCGGCAAAGCAGAGCGATGAGAATGAAAGGTCTGAAGTGTGCTGTACATACCTGTGTGGCTTCTATGTCGATAACCTTGTATGATAACTCCTCAGGTCTAGTCAGTGCAGCGTGTCTTGATTGAAAACATGAAAAGAGTGCTTAATGTCACGAAGTCACACAAGTAAATGATAAAAAAGGTTTCATGAGGCTCCTGTAAGCATGAAGTTTGGACAGCATCCCTGTTCCTACTGGGCAAATGAATGTACTGACCCCAGTAAGGAGGCTTTTCCCTGTCTCAGATTTTTTAAGCTAGGTGTAGAACAGTGGGAACATCTGTCGTTGAGATTAAAAGTAGATTTCTGCAGAAATCCTGTAACAAAAAGTCTCAGTACCCTTGTGCTTCCCACCAGGAGAGGGCTATGGTGTTCAAGCCTCTCAGGCTCATCCCCACCACCAGGCTTATCTCCAAAATACGTAGATGTATTTGGGGAGAGGAGAGCTGAAAGGGCTGAAGGGCTGGCTCTGTTCCCTGGACAGACTGAAGCATGGCTCATCACCCATTGCTGACCACCAGTGCCGCTCAGGGGGGACACCAGTAAGGGAAATGCTCTCCTTGCCGACAGCCGGAATAAAGTCAAGCTGGGAAAAGCACTCCTCCTTCATTCTGAAGGGACCACCTGGACCAGGACAACCAAATCCCAACCCCTGCTATGCTGTCCCTAAAGCTGTCCAGCTCTCCAGGGCTGTCCATGTTGGCACCACCTCCCAAACCCCAAATCAAGAAGGACCTGAGCATACTCTTCCTCCTCGTCGGTTGTGAACAAATTCAGTCGAAATCCTGTGTCACTGCCACTGGGATTCTTGATCTCCAGACCTCCCAGCAGCCTGGCCAGAAAGTTCAGTTCTTCTTTAGCAAGAGGATTAGGGACTATGTTCTCCTGCAGAAAACAGGTTCATTGGTGAGGTTACCCAGGAGATGAGGACTATAATAATTTTTGTGTTTTCTGATATTACATAAATGTTCTTCAGAGTGATATAAATACATTTCTGTATTGTTGGTGGTACAGATTGTGCAGATAGCTAGTAATTATCAGCTATAAAATGATGCTTGAATTTATAGACCCAGGACAAGATAATTTCTCAGCTAAATTGAATAGCTGAGAAAGCTGTAAAACCAGCTTTCTGTTTCTGTAGAGATTAAAATAGGATGCAAGAAAGCCATTGCATAAGCCTGTGTGTAAGGTTCTTTAGGAAAACATGCCCTTCCCCAGCTCAAAAGGGACCGTGGAGGATTGGCAGAGGCTCCAAGAACCATAGAATCCCAGACTGGTTTGGGTTGGAAGCGACCTTAAAGCTCATCCAGTCCCAACCCCCTGCCACGGGCAGGAACACCTTCCACTAGAGCAGGTTGCTCCAACCCCTGTGTCCAACCTGGCCTTGAACACTGCCAGGGATGGGGCAGCCACAGCTTCTCTGGGCACCCTGTGCCAGCGCCTCAGCACCCTCACAGGGAAGAACTTCTGCCTAAGAGCTCATCTCTGGCAGGTTAAAGCCATTCCCTCTTTTGCTATCCCTACAGGCCCTTGTAAAAAGCCCGTCTCCAGATTTCTTGTAGGCCCCCTTTAGGTATTAGAAGGGTATTGAATAAGGTCTCCCTAAGAAGAACAACAACAGAAGCAGTTCCCTTGAAGTTATCCTGTAATGGTAGATTAAAATGATGGATTTTGTTTCCCTGATAGATGAGATGAACAAAGGGCAAGACAGTGAATGATCTGGAGGTGACACATTTGGGCGTTTCCATCAGCGACCCCATCTATTGAGGGACAAGGGAAGAGAATGTAAAATCTGGAAGGAAAAGCTCCCACCACATGTGACCAGCTGCAGGACCCACCGGCCCAGACTGGTCAGCCAGTTCAACCAGTGACAGGAAGAGAACAACACTGACCTTTGCACGGGATGCCAGGTTTTTGGATGATCCTGACATGTGTGTCTCTACTGGCCGACTGACGCTGTACCTAAAGGAAAAAGCACATGAGAAAAAGCACCCCGTTACTTGTATGAGATAAAGGAGTTGGAGGAAGCAGTACAGTATCTGTGAGTTTAGGGTATTTTTCTGAAGACTGTAAATAATTGAAATAAGAAGTGACAGTTCAGTTTTATGGAGTCCTGAGGCACTAAAATGTGCAAGCAACAAAGCTGTAAGAAAGGACACTGCTCTGTTATTCTTTGAATGAAAAAATTACCTTAAAACAAACATGGAAAAAGGAAAGGATTTCTTGAATGCAGTTAAAATCAAATTACATTTCACATAACATGCAGTACCAGATGAGAACACTCTTCACTCAGCTCTACTGTGGACATAAATCAAACTTTTGCTCTTGTCCACAGCTCTTCATACACATCTGTCCACGTGTTCTGTTTCAGGATGCTGGTAATAGAAAACAGGCAGAAATACACAAGGCCGAAGACATGCTTTTGAACAACCTCATAACCATCAACATCTACTTCATGTTTCTATGTAAGACGAAAGTTACTTACATATTTGTTCCAAGTTTGAGGACTCTGTCTCCATAAAGACCAAAAGATCCTTCCCTTTGTGGAGTAACATAATTTCCAGGAGTAGTGAACTCAGTTCTTTTAACTTCATCTCCATCATGATTAAACATCCTTAAAAACAAGTCATTGAAACATACTTAGTAGTTTTATTACTGATTTTCAGTACTGAGTTCCTTTGCTTACAGCACAAGTGGAATAAAACCCTATTCTGTATGTTAGTGAATGCTTATTTTACAGGATAAATTACTAATAACTAATTTAATGGAGTAGAGAATGCCAGAAACAGCTTAGCATTTCACTGCTGGCTGGCTTAGTCCCAAATCCTTTAAATAGGCCTTACTGGAGGTTCAGCTATCCGTGCAACACAAATGACAGTCTAAGCCCAGTTCCTATTAGACCTCTGGAGGTACGTGGGAGGCACTGCAAACAGGATGAGCAGTGGTCCAGAGCTCACCTGATGAGTCCTGGAACTTCTGTGCCCCAAGGAACAGGGCCTGATATTGGCAGCACGAAGCGGCCGTTGGAGTTTTGCACTTTATCCTTCAGAAAGATTGAAACCTGCAAAAGAATATTCCACCTTTGAGAAAATCAGTTACATATCTTCTGATGGGAATTCTTTGAAGTCTGACCTTGCAGCATTCCT
>NW_009921622.1:4411-6722 GCF_000696875.1 Nestor notabilis | reverse complement strand
GGTTTCCTGGAGATTTAGATCTATATAGAGACACTACGACACAGGCGAAAGGCAGTAATGTAGAACCGTGGTCCAGACCATGGGCACACCAATCTAATATTAAAATGAATAAAAGGTATGTCCTGTTTATGCACTTGAGTATGATCAGTTTCTTTGGAGAATATAAACCCCTGTGACTTATAGCTCAGGTTCTTTCATATTAAGTTTCTATTAAAAGGAAAAACATATTTATCAACCAGCAGAGGTTCCTTTTTTTGTAACATTTAAGAATTATTAAGTATTATTGTAGTAGATGGGCTCAGTTTGTGAAATGTAAGTTGAAATTACAAACACATCAGGATGACTGAAAAGTGTATGTAATAAAACCAAACCTACAGTGTAATTATTACAAGATACCTCCATATTCTAGCCACAAACTCCCTTTCATTCTTACTGACTGGTTGTATTGAGCTCTTACCCTTATGTGCATGTCCTGGAAAAAAATGAGGAGAGTTTGCCTGATGAGCTGGAATTCCCCATCAGAGAGACAGCTGTATGTCTGGAAAAGAAAAAACATCATGGAAGGCTTTGCAGGTGTGCTATGTCCAAGGTAAAGGTGGAAACAAGTATATTGGAATACTGCTGGCAAAAATAGCATGTGTGTGGCAGGGAAAGCAGAAATGATGGGAGGTGAGGGGGCTGCTGGTCAT
Organism: Nestor notabilis; assembly: GCF_000696875.1. Lineage (NCBI taxonomy): Eukaryota > Metazoa > Chordata > Aves > Psittaciformes > Psittacidae > Nestor > Nestor notabilis. The sequence continues at coordinate 6,033 of NW_009921622.1, read as the reverse complement.
TATCAGTAATTGTCATCCATGACTAAAGTCTGATTTAATTTCTGCAGAAGTCAGTGGAGACTTTGATCAGGCTGAATAAGCAACATATTGATTTAACCTGCACCAGTAGAAAAGTAACACTTGACTCGTAGCCATCTCCCTCTACAGCAGCCCTTTAGAAACATTTCATGACTTCCCAGAACTTTTAACATGCTGTGAAACCAGTTCCCTTTCACTGGAACACTCATACTCTTTGTCCAAAGAATTCCAGCAAAAGTTGGAAACTGGGAGGCCAATTTGTTTCCCTTAGGTAAAAAAGAAGGGAGGGTTATTTGGATGCTTCTCTGAGGAGGTATCAATGTCCACGTTTGATATGGCACTTGCTGATGTAGTGTTTAGTCTCTAAGATGAGCTTGAAAGAGAAAACAAATAAAATCATCTCAAACCACGGTGTATCCCACCCTTTTCCAAAGGATTCTTACATCAATCAGCTGTCGGAAAGTTTCATCCACTTGATTCATAATCCCAGGGGAATCATATATGAAATCCTTGATGGCATCCAGGTGATTGAAGGTGACCAGCAGAATGTCCCTGGGCCGAGGGCACAGCAGCACTTGGTATTTGAAAGCCATCGTCATCAGGTCATACAGCTACAAGGGAACACGGGGAAGTTTTGGTTCTGCCACAACAGAGAGAGGGTGACACTGCTCAGGGAGCTTTCTGCTGACGCAGGAAGGGATTTAGACACCAAGGTTAGTGCCTGCCTATGGGAAGAAGAACCATTTCAGTTTTGTTTCCTAAGAAAGTAAGAGCTCTGCAGTCACTGTCAGCCCTCCTGCTGCTCTTTCCAACTGCCTTTAAAACTACTGCCAATTTCCACAACGCTGGCACCCAGGTAGAGGTCTCTCAGATAACCCAGTTCTGCAGTATATAGTGTCTGCAGGCAAGAACTAGGATTTGCAACTGCAAAACAGTGTCAATACAGAAATACCCACCTATGTATATATTTTACATCGATATTAAAAAAAACTGATGAAGAATGCATACTCAACCCCTTGAAAATCCAACTTTTAGCTACAAAAGCAGAAATACTAGTTCTGAAGTATCTGACACTCTGGCACTACCATGAATTTCCCTAAAACCTTGATGAGAACTTCTTTTACAAAGAAAGCGAATGGAACTAGGGTTGTCACAAACCCCTTCAAAATTACAGTCATGTAAAGCCACATGCTAATTATCCCAACCAGAAACCTGTGAACAGGAGCACAGAAGGAGTGGGCAGGAGGTTCTTTACCTTGTCCATGCTTGCCTGGTTCAGTCTCATGATCGAAGCATGAGCCAGGCGGTCGTACACTGTTCGTAGTGCTTTCTTGGAATAGAGTTCCTGCGGTTTAAACAGCTCTTCCATGAATTTTTTATTGAACATGGTTGTGATGATGTCATTCATAACTGCAAAGACAAAGAGCCTCTGGGTTTTTGCTTCAGAAACAGCACAGGATTCGTTCCACACTGAGAATTTGGACACTGATAGCTGTGAGGACTGACATGAATGCTTACCTGTGGAATGTGGGACACAGCCACAAAGGAAAAAGGAAAAGGAACATCACTTTCTAATGCCAACATTTCTCTCAATCCCACAGCAG
>NW_009921622.1:0-4380 GCF_000696875.1 Nestor notabilis | reverse complement strand
AAGAGTCCTGCTGCCTGTCCCCGGGGGCAGAATGCAGCAAACCCTGTTTTCCAGTGGGAATATGGTTGGGTTTGTTGCTGGTTTTACAGCTATGGCACTTTTCACTTTTTAAATGACTTTGTCTATAGACAGCTCTGACACGTACCATCTATAAAAGCTGCAGTTCTGCTCCCTAAGAAGTCTGTTTTGCAGACTACAGCCAGCTGACTCTGCCTGTCCTCCCTTTAGTCTGTGACACTATTTTTCCTTCTAAACAGAAACTCCTGAATGATTCAAGGCTCCCTGTAGTATTTGTTTCATACGGATTAGCACTGGCAAGTATTTAAGGAAGCATTCATAACACTGGGATCTGTGTCAGGCCGTTCAGGGCTCTTACACAACCACCTCTGCAGATACTAGAGCAGTTCAAAAGCAGAACTCTCAACTTCCTTACATATGCTTTGGGGTTTTTTTAGGTGTAAATTTAGACATGGGATTGTCTACATAAGGCAATTCCGCATCTAAATGTAACACGACTTACACAAGAGTACATAGAAATCAGGAGTGCTGAGTGTAAGGGCTACACTCTGGTTATGAAGCTTTTAATGCAAAGAAGATAGAAAACATTTTGCAGTGATCCAAGCAGATGCGTTTTGTGCTGGATCTGATACTTTTATGATACACCTGATACATTCTACAGAGTTCTCATAAATAAGCATTTAGTTCGCTAACCAACAAACGTTCCATAAAATCTTCAGATCACACAGATTGCTGCACAAGCCTGAATTTTCCTGAGCAGATGACTGTTACTGAGGCTGATTCCTGGAAATCAGAAAAATCTCAGAGGAAGTAATAAAGAAAAAAGAAAAAGGAACGAAATATACGTCGTGGTGGTGATTAGCTGTTGGAAACACTGCTGGAATCATTCACTGCTGGGGTAGACACCTGGCTTCTCACAACCTACACAGCCAGCCAAAAGAAACTTAATGTCCCAGTCACTCCATCTTATCTCAGATGAGTAAGCCTCAGGGAATGTTGTTAGGCATGCTGTAGGTGCTCAGAATGGATAGCTGTTAGGAAAAGTGCCTTCTGATGGGATCCTCTCTACTCCCTGATGGGTTTGGGTTTTCTCCTACACTGGTGCACACCCCTGGTGACACACACACTCCAGCACCCATTGCGCTGCAGCTCATGGGGCTCACTGGATCCTGACAGATCCCAGCTCAGCCTCTGGGCAGTGTGGATTATAAATACACCTAATTACAAATAGGAAGAAAATCCCTCCTCTTCCTCCCTTCTTTTCAAACAAACTGTCCATAAAACAATCCCTACTTGCAGCCTGAGGCAAAAATCCTCCCTTTTTTCAGTGAAGTCAAATACATTAGCATTAGTATATATTTCATTTTGCAAGTAATCATTTATGACAAAAATTAAGAAGATGTGCCTTATGCTGCTGTCAAGATAGATATTTTTAAGCTGTTTGCCCATGTTGCCCACACAAAGCATCTTTGGAGGGTCACTAACAACCGAAACTGTCAGGAGACAGACAACAGCCCAGTATGCTGACTGTGGCTGGCAGATATTCACACTGGAATTCCGAGCTCTGTGTTAACCACACATCCAGCCTGACATAAATTATCTTCTGAGATTGAAAACTCTTGTATTGGCTATAAAAAGAACTGAGAAAGACACAAAAAAGTCATGGTAAAGGGCGAATCCCACATGGTATGTTTGGTAATGACACAGCAGAGAGATCTGAGAGCACAGGTAGTCCCCAGGGAGATATTTACACCATTCTAACAATGGAAAATAACAAAGAAAGGAGCTCAGGGAAAATGGCACGCCAAGCAACATAGCATAAAAGCAATTCAGCAGAGAGGGGTTTCATCCACTGGGATGGGGAGAAGGAAACCAAGTATAGACAATGTGATGGGCAGAAGAGAAGCTGAGGATTTACAGTGGTTTTCACCTCCACGTGCCCTGTCACTGGTGCCAGATAAGTGCTAATGTCCAGTGCACTGCCACGTAACGTGGCTTGGGTGCATGACCAGAGACTGGAGCCTTTACACCTGCATTATGCTCGTGCTTCTTGGAGGACATTCAAGGCAGCAGCGGGAACGTTTTGAGTTCCAAACAGCCATGCATTCTACTTGCAATAGGTTTATAGTTGGTAACAAGGTCAAAGGCATGTGAAGCTGCCTTGTCATGGCTTCATCATCTGGTTACTCTATGCAACTCTTCAGAGCTTGCCCCAGGAGCAGTGTCCATAGGCAAACCTTTTTCTCTCACAAGAGAAGCTGATGGATTGGTCAACATGGGATCTGCATCTGTGCTGCTATCATCTAAATAAGCTCAAGCGGGCTTTGGTACAACTCATCATCAGTTTGGGTGTGATAAAAGAGGAATTTGGGATCTTTTTAGACTTCTAAAATCTTAAATGCTGGAAAAGTAGTGTTCTTGGAAACAGGATGTAATGGTAGCATAGAACAGCTGGGGCCAACTCCAGGACACCAGTATTTACCTTCAAAACCTACAAATGATGCTTATTTTGAAAACCAATAATCATAACCCTGATTTCACTTTAAAAAAGGGCTGCTTGAAAAGCCACTGAAAGTTCTACCTATGTTCACCTACCAAAAATGAGATAGTTTAAGAGGTTTATTTGCTCACCCAGCTCCTTACCACAGCCCTTTGCTGCCTGTTTCCAGGCACAGTCCATAGGGAAACACACACTCCCTCTGCAGCTGCTCCAGCACGAACCCTGAGGTCTCAAGTCAAACCCACCTTCAGGGGTCATTTCAGTCAAGATGAGCTTGGCTGAAGCTCCTCTGTGATCACCCTGCAAGCGTGGTGACCACTGTCAGAGACAGATAAGCAGCTAGGAGGGAAGTGCCTTAAATCCTTTCTGGAGTTCACCTGTCAAAACCCTAAGCAATGAATTAGAAAAAAACCTTAGAGAAATGGAGTATGCAAAATATTCCTGCAGTTCAGCTGAAAAACAACCTCCACAACACTCACACAGTTGTATCATTGCATTGATGTGATGTGAGAAAAATACACATCTCATTTTGGCAAGGAAGACTGCTCTGATAAAAGGTTTTGATCTATTTATGGTCTTAATTAAATTAGCAACTTGCTTTTGAAGCCAAACACTTGTGAGATATTGTCTGTTTTTTCTACACTCTGTATTTCAAGTGAGTTTTAGTGAATGGGTGAGTTGTTATTCCTCTTTGACACTATGACTAGAAGGCTGCAGGAACAGCACACGGTGTGTTCACATATGATGAGCCTCATGTGTGCATGTAGTGGTGTTTGTCTACTGCATGCAGCTAGAAGGTTACAGTACCTCGTTTCCTGTCCACATCTGTCCATTCATCTACACGAAGCATATAAAACAAAAACACCAGTTCAAGAAGTAAGAACAATAGTTTCAAGGAGAAGAAAAGAAATAGACTAAAGAAAAGAGAGAAAATCTAACGAGTGGACTTTGGTTTTTCTAACAGCATTTAGTGAACTCTCCTGGTAGTCGACAGCTTTCACAAGCACACAGAACCTCCCCTTGGAAACAATCTTGTTGCTTCAAGGGAGATAAAATATTACCCTCGACTGAATTTTAGCACGTTTTACATTGAGCTTGGAAAGTTTTCAGCTGTTTTTTACACACTTGCAAATAAAGAATGTTTGAATGAGCGGTTTAAAGCATTACCAAACACCTCAGCATGGAGGAAACCACATCTCAGTGAAATTAACACTCCATTTTTTGGAAGATAAAATACAAGTGTGGATAAACTCGTACAGATCTAATTCTCCTGCTAAGAAATTCCACCAAGTATGGCTAATCCAGTCTAAGCTCTAAACTTAGACCTATGTGAACAGCAGTAAACTTTTGCCACTGATCATTCTCTGAGACACACAGGAATAACCCCCATTTGCACCACTGGGGCAAAACCTTTGCCACTGTTTAGCACTTCTTAATATTGAATTGGCAGGACCAGGACCTGGACTGAGATGTCCAAATCTCGAGTTATTTTTATTCCAAAACTACGTTTCTGAAGCTCTAACTGCTGAAGCAAGTACAGAAACACAGAAATGTGTTCCAATTTATACCTTGCCTGTGTGCATTTCCCAAATTAGCTTCAATAATACCTTCAAGCAGTTATTACCACAGAAGCTTCGTGACATATGATTAATCCAACAGGCTTTACTTCGAATTTAAGACGAGAAAACCACACACAATTAATTACTGCAGTGAGGAAACTACTTGCTTTAGAACCTTTTCAATAGCAGACGCTTCAGTACCAACTATATTCGTATTGACTCCATTTACTGCATTAGAGAACACAGAGGAGAGCAGGCCCTGGAGCAGCCCATCTCTTTGCCAGGGCGGGGACCGGCACCGGC
>NW_009921621.1:0-2274 GCF_000696875.1 Nestor notabilis | reverse complement strand
CCCGTCCCCCGGTGCCACTTCCGCGAGTGGGGCCTCGCCATCCCATCGCTGCTTCCTTTTCCCACACCAACCCCCCTCCTGCTTCTTCCCCACCCATTAACTCCCCCCAGTCCCGGCTTATTTCCCTGGTCCTTAGTGATTTTGATAGGCATTTTCCCTCTGGGTTTTGCTGGCACATGGTGTTGGGTGCAACAAGCACGAGGTGCTGCTGGAGGAGCTGAAACTGCAGGTTTTCCGCCCAAAAAACACCGTATACACAAGTTGATGTGTATATGGGGTGAACTGGGAGGACTGGGAGCTGTGTTGGATGGGTTTGCAGGAGGTTTGGCACTGGCTTGGCACCATGGGGCAACTGGGCAGCACCTTGGAGTTAATGGCTGTGGAGTGGTAGGCTGTTCTTCCATCCCATGGCTGTGTTTCTCCATCCCATGTCTGTGTTTCTTCATCCCATGTCTGTGTTTCTCCATCCCATGTCTGTGTTTCTCCATCCCATGTCTGTGTTTCTCCATCCCAAAGCTCAGTTTCTCCATCCCACAACTTGGTCTCTCCATCCCTTGGGTAGGTTCCCCATGCTTTGGGTGGGTTTCTTCATCCCATGGCTGTGTTCCTCCATCCCATGGCACTGTTTCTCCATCCCTTGGGCATATTCCCCATGCCTTGGATGGGTTTCTCCATCCCATGGCTGTGTTTCTCCATCCCACAGCTCAGTTTCTTCATGCCATGGCTGTGTTCCTCCATCCCTTGGATGGGTTTCTCCATCCCACAGCTCGGTTCCTCCATCTCTTGGGCAGATTCCCTATCCCACAGCTCAGTTTCTCCATCCCATGGCTGTGTTCCTCCATCCCATGACTGTGTTTCCCCATCCCTTGGGTGGGTTCTTCCATCCCGTGACTCTGTTCTTCCATCCCATTGCTCTGTTTCTCCATCCCTTGGGCAGATTCCCCGTCCCTTGAATGGGTTCCTCCATCCCACACCCCAGTTTCTCCATCCCATGGCTGAGTCCCTCCATCCCTTTGGCAGGTTCCTCCATCCCAGTGCTTAGAGCTTCCTGAAGCCTTTCCTTATTGACTCCCTGCACATCATCCTCTCTCACCTGGCTTGCTCACAGGGTGCTGGGATCCAGCCAGATCACCCAGATCCCTGCATGGGATGTTCCTGATTTGGTACCACCAACAATATATGGGTTATAGGGACCCAAATGATCCTTAAATCCCAAGGAAAGCCCAGTGAGCAGCTTCCCATCACCTTAAGGAAAAGAGGACCCAGCCTTTGTACCAGCTTTCCCATTTCTCCCAGTTTTAAGCCCAGTTCCTGGAGGTTCTGATTAGAGAGGACGGATTCATGCTTAAAAATCATCTAGAAGGAAAAATATCCCAAAACCAGGAATTTCAGCCCACGCAAGAGCTCAGAGATGGGGAAGGGAATTGGGAAGCAGAGATTTGTGGATGAGTGCATGCCAGGAGGAAGGCTCGGTCACTGCTGGGGTTTGGAGGCAGTGCGGGTGATTCCCATCCCTGCCTGGGGTGTGGGGTGAGCCGCTGGGAATGCTGCTCCCATCACTTGGAGCTTCGAAACAAAAGCAGGAAAAAAGGCACCGGGGAGCGTGCGATAAGGAACAATGTCTCCTTGGGAAGGGCTCCCGGCCACCAGGCTCCTTGTCCCTTCTCTTTTGCTTCTTCCGTGAGAAGGAATAGGAATTGCTGCGGAAGGGAATTGTGGTTTGAAACTTCTGAGGTAGCTTCTTCAGGGAAAGGGGAGCCCGAACGACATCATGGATGGGAAAAGGTTCCTTTGATCTGTGTTCACTTCACTCCTCCCATCCTCATCCCGCTCCTCCTGCAGCCCCTGCTGAGGATCCAGCCCCTTGTCCCTGGTTTCGGTCAGCGCAGATGTGTTTTTGTGTCGCTGCAGATGTGTTTTGGGGTGACGTTCCCCCCTTTAGGTCCTGTTGCTTGGCAGGAGCAGGAGGGGGCTGGTGCCCCCCATGTTCAACAGGGGTTTGCTGAGGACACCAGGATGCAGCATGTATTCCTGGGCTCTGGAACACGAGGAGGAGGAGGAGGAGGAGGAGGAAGGGGTCTTCTCCCCATCTTTAGCCCCATCTCCAGGCGTTCAGCCCTGCTTGATGCTGAGCGTGGGGAGCATCCTGCCCATACCCCCTCGTGGTGGGTGCGCTGGAGCCGAGCTCTCATCTCACTGTGCTGGGGCTCATTCGGTGACTGAAGGACCTTGTGATGTTTTGGTGTGTCCTTCACCACCTCCTTCCTCTCTCAT
>NW_009921620.1:363-6666 GCF_000696875.1 Nestor notabilis | reverse complement strand
CCTGCTCCTGGAGGGATAGGGAGGAGAATCAGCAGAATGTAGCTCCCACAGGTTGAGATAACAGCACTCCAGTAACTAAGGTATAATACAAACCACTACTGCTACCAATAATAATGGTAAGAGGAATAACAAGGGAAAAGGACACAACCGCTCACCACCCGCTGACCAATACCCAGCCCGACCTGAGCAGCAATCTGGGCCTTTCGGGTAACTCCCCAGTTTCTATACTGGGCATGACGTGCTGTGGTATGGAATACCCCTTTGGCCAGTTTGGGTCAGGTGTCCTGTCTCTGCTTCCTCCTGGCTTCCCCTCCTCTCTGGCAGAGCATGAGACTGAGAAAGTCCTTGGTCGGAGTAAACATTACTTAGCAACAACTAAAAACATCGCTGTTAACAGCGTTGTTCCCAGACTGAAAGTCAAAAACACAGCACTGCACCAGCTACTAAGAAGGAGAAAAAAAAAATGACAACTGTAGCTGAACCCAGGACAGGGGCTTTATATGAATTTTTAATATCAGAAGATAACATTATGATATTTCTCCATAATGCAGTTGACTTTGCCTGTTAGGTAGATCTAGTTTCGCAAAAAGTCCTATTTGCTATTGTGCAGTTTCAGTAAGTACCTTTTTGCAGCTGTGTTACAGTCATGGATGAATACAGTTTACTTGCTTTGAACTTGAATATTGAATTTATCTTTATACTTCCTGGTTGGGAAATTATCTGCTTTTTTATGTATACCATAACATTTCTGCTTTATTAACTTGCTCGTTATAAGTTTTTATCCTCTAGTGCAAAGGTCGCTAATCGGCCATGTGAACCCGCTCATGATGATAGTTGTATGGAGGCCTAAGGACACAAAGAATACCCGTCACATAACTAGAGCCAAAGGGAAGAATTTCTGACAGTGTTTCACAAAAGGAATATTGTAAAGATTTCTGCATCTTCCACTGCACTATGGGGTTGGACTGCCTTTGTACCAGAGTGGGGACCAGATCACCTATCAATCTTTTCACAATCTCACTAGTGGTATGACGTAGCTCCAAAAAGCCCAGTTTTGATCCTTGTTCAGTGACCAACATTTGTTCAGGACCCAAAGGCTGATTTCTTCTGCCATACTTATGAAGCATTTGTGGAATAATTACTGAAAATGATTTAGAAATTAAACTTATATTTAAAAATGTAGCATTGTTCACACATAAAGGAAAGATGGACTTTCAGCGTAAGATCCAGCTGCACCTGGTATGTCAGGAATTCACTCCACAGTGGTTCCCGTGGCAACATTGCTTGACAAAGGATGGAGCAGAGTAGATATTCTGCATCCAAGCTCTGTCCCAACACCAGCAGAAACGGGAACTAGGTGGTACTTAGAACTGATAAGCTGCATACTTGCTACCCTGAGCCAACAGTCTGTCATCTTTTGACAAAATGCTGTCCTTTGTATGAACTTTGCTTCATTATAATGCATTTTAATACCAAAACACACCTCTGTCTCCAGTGTTACCTGCCTCCAAAGTGAGATCACCCCTCTTTGAGCATGCTTTTTGAATTTTTTGTGGTATATACCTGTTAAAGCAAAGCAAGAGAATATTACACCAATAACAGTAAAGGTATGTATGACCAGAGTCACTCAAGCTCCACCTTGAAAGTGAAAAATAGTATAAAAATGGCTCAAGGAGTGGGGGGTGTTAGGGAAGACATCATCATGGACGAGTTGAGGAAGATTCCATCAGCAGATTACCCTTGACTCCTGAGACCTGTCAATGGGCTGGACCTTTCTTCCACACCGTAGGGATGCATTTGGGTAAGATTTACACTGTATCCAGTGCTTCCCCAGGAAAATTAGGAATCTCTATATAGAGTTACTTTCTACTTTTATACTTTAAAGCCAGGCTGTGTTATTCAAAACTTTGTCGTGTGTTTGTATACCCTATTATTTGCATGTGCTTCTGCAGACACTGTATTTATCACCTGCAATCCAGAAGAACATGTACCTGTTACCTCAATATACCACACTGTTTAAGTAGCTAATCATAATAAATTTCTCACTGAACACAACTAGTTCCTTCAGTGTGGCCATGCTGGTTCATGTGCACTATTAAACTGAAGGTGCAGTGCACTATTAGTGCATCCTGAGTTGTGATTGTTCAATATGTTGAATGTGACTGGACTGATAATGGTAAATTGGGCATCACTCAGAATCTAAGCCTAGCCACACCCAGCCCCTCTAATATCTGATGACCAGCTGGAACGCAAGGGGGTTTATTTTCTGTCAGATTGTCTTGCCTTTTAACACAACAGTATTATAGTCTGGTTTGTCATTTGGTTCATATGTAAGATGAAATACAGCTGGAATAAAACCTAGTAAATGAGGAAACTAATTCAGAACAAGGGATAGAGGGCTTGCTTAGGCCCAAAGTGTTTGTCATATATTTTCCATATATAAGGAACTGAAATCCTTCTGATGGTCTCAGGTTGTACAGAAAGAATGTTATAATAGGGACATAAGTGGTTTTCTCCCCAGGCATACCTTCAAGTCATGTTCAATTACTTTTGCGTGCATAACCACAAGAAGCAGGAAACATGTCATTACATCATCATATACACATCTGTAGTTTATAGTGTTAGTCTTCACAGATCTAGACTCTCACTTAAAGTTCTGTGGGGGAAACCATAAGCATCCAAACCTGTTTTTTGGAAGGAACCCTAACAGTATGAAAATTATCCCTCTCAATGAGCCAGAACAAACCCAACTCATCAAACATAACTTTGATAATGAACATCACCAATTTACATTCAAATGCCTCCAAAAATGGTGGCAATTTATTAATGTCAGATTAAAGGGATCAATTCATTATTCCCTTTCAGTAAAGAGGCAGTTAATGACTGATGCATGCACATGGACAAGCTTCTAATTAGAGCTTCTGTATGTGCTGAAAGCTTTGTGCTGGGATACTGAGTGGCTGCCAGCAGACTATTGACTTTTTTCCTTCTTTGCTGAACATGCCTATTTATACAGCTTATTGCTAATGAGATGCTAATTGAGTCTGCTATATCTAAATAAAAAAACCCTTGAGTATCTTGCTGAATCCTCTAACTGGAGCTCCATTTCAGAATATTCTCCGTGACTTATTTTCTTCTGCACTCTGTTTTTTGATTGAAAAACAATTTTGAACAATAGGAACACAATTCCAGCTTTATTTTTTAAAATAAAACAAAAAAAACCCTAAGCATTATTTCTAATACTAGTTTAGGAAAAAACCTAGCAAATTTATGCCTGAGTATTTACATTTAGTTTTACTTAAAACTATGCCAAAATACATTCAAATCTTTGGTGAATGCTTTGTAGAAAACGTTAAATGCAAGGTTCTATGCCCTGAAGATGTTCCAGTATAATCATTTTACATGGAATGCAAGCAACCTAAATGATCACCACAAAAGCAACAACAAAGTGCATTAAGAAGAGTGGAATGAAAGCAAGAGTCAGGATTAGAGAAATTAAATCATTTGGTTAGCTATAGTAGGTTTGCATAGGAGTGAAAGTGATCAAAGTGTGAGGATAAAGAAGTGATTTTGTGAACTTCAGCTTACTCAGCTGGCAGTAAATTCAGTTAGCTGCATTCTTATACTTCTTTTTCTGTACAATATGTATTTTAATACAAATTTTGTAAATATTTTCAGCACTAATTTTGGAGATATTCCTCTAAAAACATTTGATGCATCTTCAGATATAGAATCATAGAATCATAGAATAGTTAGGGTTGGAAAGGGCCTTAAGATCATCTAGTTCCAAGCCCCCTGCCATGAGCAGGGACACCACACACTAACCCATGTCACACAAGGCTCTGTCCAACCTGGCCTTGAACACCGCCGGGGATGGAGCATTCACCACTTCCTTGGGCAGCCTATTCCAGTGCCTCACCTCCCTCACTGTAAAGAACTTCTTCCTTATATCTAACCTAAACTTCCCCTGTTTAAGTTTAAAGCCATTACCCCTTGTCCTACCACTAGAGTCCCGAACGAAGAGTCCCTCCTCAGCATCCTTTGAGCCCCCCTTCAGATACTGGAAGGCTGCTCTGAGGTCTCCACGCAGCCGTCTCTTCCCCAGGCTGAACAGCCCTGACTTTCTCAGCCTGTATTCATACGGGAGGTGCTCCAGTCCTCTTACCATCCTCGTGGCCCTCCTCTGGACTTGCTCCAGCAGCTCCATGTCCTTTTTATGTTGAGGCCACCAGAACCGGACACAATACTCCAAGTGAGGTCTCACAAGAGCAGAGTAGAGGGGCAGGATCACCTCCTTTGACCTGCTGGTCACACTTCTTTTGATACAGCCCAGGATACAGTTGGCTTTCTGGGCTGCAAGCGCACACTGAATCCGGCTCATGTTGAGTTTCTCATCAACCACCACCCCCAAGTCCTTCTCTGCAGGGCTGCTTTGAATCTCTTCTCCGCCCAATATCTTACAGTGGGTGAAATGCTCAATGGATTCGGGTTTTGTTTAATGTACTTACGCTCTTTTTTTTCACCATGATGTTATTTCACTTGTTTTCCAGTCAATGAAGAACACCTTAAGGATAAAATATTTTCTATTTTTCATCTAAAACAAGCCTGAAAAGCTCTTTAGTGCATCATTCATCATGATTTTTTGTACTGACAGCAGTTCACTGTGATGCATCTCATAATTTGTTTCTATGGTTCTCCATGGTTTGTGAATTCTGTCATGTTATGTGAGTAAAGGCTAATCTCAATAAACACAAAGACCTGGTAAGGATCAAAGGACAACAACAGGTGGAGAAACTATAGTAACCTAATCAGGAGCACGCTGGATAAGGTACTTCAAAACCCAAGAGAAAAATTAGATCACTGCCCCTGCTGTGAAACCTAGCAAGATGCATGCAGTGCTCTACAGACAGATAGGAGCAGCCTCACGTTCACAGGCGCTTGTCCTCATGGAGGACTTCAACCATCCTGATATCTGTTGGAGTGACGGTACAGCCCAGCACAAGCAATCCAGGAGGTTCCTCGACTGTGTGGAAGACAACTTCCTCTTGCAAGTAATAGAGGAACAGACAAGGAGAGGTGCCATGCTTGACCTGGTGCTCACCAACAGGGAGGGTCTGAGTGGGAATGTGATGCTCCAGGGCAGCCTTGGCTGTAGCGACCATGAGATGCTCAAGTTCAAGATCCTCGGGACAGTGAGAAAAGCATGCAGCAAGCTCACTGCCCTGGACTTCAAGAGAGCAGACTTGGGCCTCTTCAGGAACCTGCTTAGTAAGGTTCCATGGGATGTACTCCTAGAGGGCAGGGGGGCCCAAGACTGCTGATTGATATTCAAGGATCACCTGCTACATGCTCAGGAGCGTTGCATCCCAGCTAAAAGGAAGTGTTGCAGGAGGGCCAGGAGACCTCCCTGGATGGATGGATCAGGAGCTGCTGAGGAAACTTAGAGGGAAAAAAGAAGCTTACAGAAGGTGGAAGCAAGGACAGGCAACCTGAGATTACAGGAACGTTGTCCCAGAAGCCAGGGACCAGGTAAGGCAAGTTAAGGCCCAGTTAGAATTAAATCTGGCAAGGGACATCAAAAATAACAGGAAAGGCTTCTATAGGTAAGTAGCAATTAAAAGATAGACTAGGGACAATGTGAGCCCTCCCTGAAAGCTATTGGGACAAATGGCTACTCTGGATTTGGAGAAGGTTGAGGTTCTTAATGACTTCGTTATCTCAGTCTTCACTAGCTCAGACCACACCACCCAAGTCTTGGAAGGTAGACACATGGACTGTGAGAATGAAGACCTTAGACCCACTGTAGGAGAGGATCAGGTTCGAGACCATCTTAAGAACCTGAACATGCACAAGTCCATGGGACCTGATGAAATCCATCCACAGGTCCTGAAGGAGCTGGCGAATGAAGTTGCTTGGCCACTGTCCATCATATTTGAGAGGTCATGTCAGTCAGGTGAAGTTCCAGATGACTGGAAGAAGGGAAATGTAACCCCCATTTTCAAGAAGGGGAAGGTGGAAGACAGGGAACTACAGACCAGTCAGTCTCACCTCTGTGGCCGGCAAAATCTTGGAGCAGATTCTCCTGGAAAGCATGCTGAGGCACATGAAAAACAATGAGGTGGTTGGTGACAGCCAGCATGGTTTCACTAAGGGGAAATGCTACCTGACCAATTTGGTGGCCTTCTATGATGGGGCTACAGAACTGATGGACAGTGGCAGAGCAGTTGATGTCATCTACCTGGACTCGTGCAAAGCATTTGACACTGTCCCACACGACATCCTTGTCTCTAAATTGGAGAGACA
>NW_009921620.1:0-269 GCF_000696875.1 Nestor notabilis | reverse complement strand
GGAGTGGTGTTGGGACCTGTGTTGTTCAATATCTTTGTCAGTGACATGGACAGTGGGATTGATGCGCCCTCAGCAAGTTTGCCAATGACACCAATCTGTGTGGCTCAGTTTATACGCTGGAGGGAAGGGATGCCATCCAGAGGGACCTGGACACGCTTGTGAGGTGGGCCGATGCCAACTTCATGAAGTTTAACCAAGACAAGGGCAAGGTCCTACACCTGGGTCGGCACAACTGAATGCACAGCTACAGGTTTGGTGGAGAAGAGATT
>NW_009921619.1:18962-34970 GCF_000696875.1 Nestor notabilis | reverse complement strand
GGAAGATCGGGAGTGGCTCCTTTGGGGACATCTACTTGGGTAAGGAGGGTGGCTTGCTGGGGATGTATCTGGCAGGTCTGTGCAGAACGTCAGGGATCGAGTCGGGATGGGTGCTGGTCGCTGCGGTGCCCGCTCCCAGCCCCCGGCGAGGCTGAGCTGGGGGCAACCCCCGGGGCCTCATTTCACCCCGGATGGAGCTCGGGCTGCGCTACTAACCAAAAAATGCCCTTTGATGTGAAGTAGTTTTCGAATTGTGCAACAGTAATAGTTTAATATTTCCTTGACATCATGTCCTAATTTGGATAGGAAATCGAGAATTCCAGCTTACTTAGCCGCCCCTTCGCATTGTTGTCTTGTGACCTTGGGTGTTGTTAATCTTCTCATCTGTAAAATCGGGATAGGGGTATAAATCCCTTCATTTGGAAAACAAACAAACAAGCAAACCAAACAACCCAACACAAAGCAAAACCCCAAACCCACCATGTTCAGAAAAATGTTTTGGAAAAGAAATGTGCATTGGTGTTAAGCATCACTGCAGCGGACTAGGAAGAATTGCTGCCACAGGAATGTTCGTCTCTCCTGTGAGGCCTAACAAAAAACCAAACCAAAGCAAAAAATAACACAAGTGCAGATGATGAGGTTGCAGTTAAAGAAACCTTCAAATCCTTCCAAGAATCATCAGTTTGTTTATCGTGCTGCTTGAATGTTGCCCTAATGCCTTATTGCAAGTATCTTGTTCTGCTACTGTGATTTCTATGCAATTTTAAAATATGCAGGATTGGCATTGTCTTTGCCTGACCGTTTGTGTAGCTCTATCATAATGGCTCGCTGCTTGTGATAATGACAAGCAGTGGTGGGTACCAGGAGTTTTGAAAGCAAATATTTATAAAATAATATATTCTTCAAACTGTTAAACCACAATAAATGGGTTAAATCCACAGAAATATGCATTTTAATCCCTGTACATAGGAACCAGTACTCTGCTTTTGAAAACTGTGGCAACTTTAAAAAGCAAGTCAGAAAGGTGGGGAAGGAACTTGCAGGGGCTAAGGTATGTTAACTGCACACATCTGGAGGGTAAAAACATGTCTTTAGCTAACATGTGGTATGTTTGGCAGTATGAGAGGTGTTTTTGTTTCCTAGACAGCAGTGCTTCATGTTGCAGTGCACAGCTCACATTCCAGACTAATTTGATAGCTGAAGGTGCTTGTCTGCAGATAATGAAATACTGGTTATCTGTAATACAGAGAACATGAATCTTTTCCTCTGCAATGCTTGCATAAAACATTGAAGACTGTTGTGAGAAATATGGTGGTAATACTTGTGCAAAAATCCTTATTAGCTCTCACTGGTATTTTGAATAGAGATTAAGACAGCAGTTAGAATTTGAAAAATCTTAAAATGATTTGAGAAACTCCCTCTAGTATTTGAATACTGCTCAGGTAAGTCGGGTTACATTAGAGTATAAATTTGAAGTGCAAGTAAAATTTTTTTTTTTTTGGTCGCTTTATGCTTACAGCCCACACCAGTAGACTTGCACAGGAATTAATAGTTCTCTGTACATTAGTACTATTGCCATGCTGCATTTTGCACTGGAATTCATCATCCTCAGTTTTTGTCCTCTTCTTTTTATCTCAGAGTAGCTGGTGTGGATTTACATTTAGGGCTTGATGCAGATGTCTTTCCTGAGTCAGAAGCTAGCAGAGAATTACATGCTTTGAAGATCCAGCTATTGGTATGGGTTTCTTTTTCCAGGGGAAATGACTGTGTCTCAGGAACTGAAGTCTTGAAGAGGCCATTTGGTTTGCCTACCATTATCTTGTAAAACAGAGGTGTTTGAAATCTGTGCTTTTTGTGATAATGAAATGTAGGGATTTTTTAAAATTAAGTTTTTGTTTTGTTTAGATTACGGTAGGACGTAAGTGCTTTAAAATAATGTATAAAATTCTTTTGGATAAGTACACGTCTTCTGATAGGCCTTAGTGTTTTTACAGATTACATCAGTGTAGATCTCTACCTTGGCTTTATGCTTTGAAAAGGAAGAATTGATTATTTTTGCCTGTTTCTGGTCCCCCTGTATGTTTGTCTATTTTAATGCAGCTACAAGGGTGTGGAAGACATTCCAGAGTAGAGGGGACAGACTTTTCCCTTTTCCCTTTTTTCCCCCTCTATCCTATGGAGCCAGTGACTGTTGTTATCACAGTTTTTTTCATATTCTTTTATATTCTCCCTTAAACCTCAAAATGCGTCTTCTGGAATTCGGAATGGCCCCAGCTTTGCTTGCTTAGAATGGCAGGGACTGTGGGACAGGAGTTTGAAATGTAAGGCACTATTGTAAATAAAGGAGCGCCTGGACAACTCAAAATAAAATTTAGGAATTTAGTGTACGTGCATCTTCTGAAGTTACCCTGCAGAGGAAGATATGAAAGAAATGGATTCCCAGATATTCTAAATAGTATGATGAAAAAGGGGCAATGGGATCAGAGTAAGCATTTGTTGATAAGTCTCTGAGGTCAAATAGATATGGGTCACAAAGGACATTGCAGTTGCTGTGTTTTCATGAATTTTGTATTACGTGTATATTTTTTTTAAGAATTAGTTTTGGGTTGTAAACTCATTAAAATGATTTCCAAGGCTTTCCTTATGGTAGAGGATTTTGCAATTCCAAGTAAATTGGAATTTTGCAGTTTAAAAGAAAATACTTTCATAACTCTGTACTTCCTTTTACATTTACAAACGGTGGCCTCTCATTATACTCCTTGTTACTACTTTTTAATTATTGGTCATTCTTGCAGTAATCCTTCTTGCTACTTCTCAAATACTGTTTTCTTTAAAGGAAGCTAAGCTTTTGATGGTTACAGAGTTACTTCAGAAATTTTGTCCCAGGGTTTAAGTGGGGACAGAAGTCCTTACTTGGTGGCAAGTAATGGATTGTGTTGCTTGGAAAAAATATTTGTATTTTTGTCTCCCTCTCATCAGTTTTTCTGGACTCAAATATTTTAATTTAATTATTTTAATACAACATCTCTCATCTTGAAGGAGAGGATTTATACAGAAGTGGAGTTCAAGCTGAGGGTTCTTGTCTGTCTTGGGTGATAAAGACTTGGGAAGAGGAACTATCCTAAGAAATTACCTACTAGGTCAAGACCATGGTCTGTCATGTAACAGTTTAATACTATGTTGAGCAGAACTGGATACCAGTACAGGTGTACAGATACAGACTTGATACAGGTCTTGATCCTCCCGTGCAGTTTTTGCCCTAATTAAACACAGAAGTCTGCAGCTGTCTATAAAGAAATGTGTCTTTTAGTATACTCTGGCAGCAATTTGTGTTGGTTTTGGATCAGAAAAGTTTTTAAAAACAGCGAACTAAACCCCCCAAAAGACCATGTTTTTTGAGGCTCACCCATCAGATAATATTGTCTTTCATTCATACTTTCCCTGATCTTGTCTGCTGTGGGATTTGGGAGAACAGGTACTGAATGTAGGGATAAGCAAGAAAGGTCCAGAGTTTTGGGATTCAGAATAAAGATTTTTATTTGTTTGGGGTGGTGAAGTCAGTATTAGATTAGAAGATAAATGCCTTCCCCCTTGTATTGTTGATCTGCCCTTTCACATTTCTGGATTGATGTGCACCATAGCTCATTTAAAGTTCATCAAAATAATATATTTATAAAATGCGAAAACCTTATATTATATATTGAAGCATTTCCAGTTGCTGCTACTGTGCTTTGACCAAAGTAGCAGTTGGGGATCCTGCCAACTATTATGCCAGTTACAAAGGAGTCATATGAGACAGACATATTTATGTACTGCCTTATTTTTCTTACTCCAGATGTGTTCACCTTGAGTTGTGTTTATTGTACCTGGAGTGAGTTTCATTTGTTTTTTTTTCTTAAGATGCCTCGAGAAATGTCTAACAGATATTGACCTTGGGGTTCTGAGAACAGCTCAACTGTACCAGCAACACCACCTTCGTACTCGTGTGTGTGCACACGCAAAAAGACATTTTATTTACTTTAAGAAAGTGCAGTCTTGTGTGAACTCAGTAGATAATTCTGTGCACCATCAGTTCCTTGCAAAGTGAAGAGTCATGCCCATTTTGAGGTGTGGGCTGTTAGCCTGTCTTTGTTAGCCTGACAAAGGCTATAAAGCACTGAAGTAGCTCCTTAATCTCAGGAACAAAATTTTGCAGTTATAATAGTTAGGTGTCCTGGTTTCAGCTCGTGAATATGTTAGTTCAGTACTCTGTAATGGTCAAAGAAAAGCATATGGAGAAAAAACAGGTAAGCAGGCAGAAAAAATTGTGTATCTCTGTCTTAATTGCTTTTTGTGACGCTCAAAAAGAACATTATGGAACTGGAAAAGGTATGGATAAGTGAAATGGGGGATGGGGTAATTAAAACTTACTTCTATACAAAGAATGACCAGAGTTTTTCAACTCTGACAAGAGTTAGGGGAAAGTGAGGTAGGGTAAGAGTCTCTGAAACCCTCAACATTGTGGATAAAGTGAGTACAAAATGATTGTTTGCTGTTTCTTTCCAAACAAAAACTAGTAGACCTCAAGCTTCTAAGAGTGGGGATCAGAAAAAATAGCAGGTTTGTTGTATTTCATATCATCCTAAACTATGAGGTAGTGCAGAAAAGAGAAAGCCAAATCCTGAAAGTAGTGAGACTTGGCAATATGTGTCTTGCATCTCCTTTTACCAACTCCTGTCTTCCTATTGTTCCTAAGTTGCTTGGCTGTGAGAGTATGTATTTTCTTGACTCAGTGTTTCTCAAGAATGACAGTTTTTTCTACAAACACTTAAAAAAGTTAACAGGTAAGCCAATTTTTCAGTCACTTGATTCCTTAAACAAGAGTTTAATGAGACGCAAAAAAGTTGTGTTTTTTTTTTTGAGAGGACACATTATTGATTCTAGATAACCTGCTTCCCAGGGTAAAATCATAAGGTTCAGAATGCATCTGAGGTATGTTGAGATTTAGGGAAGTTGTAGTCTCTGTTTCCAAGATGTAAGAGGAGGTGATCTGAATTCCTAGCATTCCTTAGGTTGGCAGGGTTACATGCCACACCTGCAAACATTAATTCTGAGCACTTCCACTAGCAAACTAGAAGTGGAAAGACACCCCTCAAAAGATGCACTCGTTTGTTGGTTTGGTTATGGTTTGTGTTTTGGGTTTTTTTTTTTGTGGGTTTGTTTTTTTGTGGGTTTTTTTTTTCTTTTTATATTATTATTATTTTGTTGTTGTTTTGTGGGGTTTTGTTTGGTTTTGCTTGTTTGGTTTTCGGGTTTGGGTTTGTTTGTTTGTTTTTTTTGTTTTCCTGTTGTGTTTTTTGGTTTGGTTTTTTTTTGTGTGTTTTTTGTGTGTGGGGTTTTTTTTGTTTGTTTTTTTGATGGTATAGAAGCAGTTTTGGCTTCTGTGCTACAGTGTCTAATAGTTGTCTCTTCAGGTGCTAATCTGTTGGAGAGAATTTGTAAGACTTCAGAAGAGTTTTTAGATAATCATGGTTGAAAGTACTTAATCTCAGGATGTTTGCCGTTGAGTAGTAGTTTGCCAATAGTTGTTTTGTTTCAGTTTTGACTAAGGAAATTAATCTTAAAAATATTTTGACTAATGTTTTAAATTCTTCTGGTTTTAGGAACTGATATTGCTGCTGGGGAGGAGGTTGCCATTAAGTTGGAATGTGTGAAAACTAAACATCCTCAGCTTCACATCGAGAGTAAAATCTACAAAATGATGCAGGGTGGAGGCAAGCAATTTATTTTCCTTCTTCAGAGATTTAACTGATTTTAAGCCTTTGATTTATATGCCACCTGGAAGTATTTAATAGTTAACATCTCTTTTAATGTATAAGGAGAAGGTAGGATAGGTTGCAGGGTGCATGAAGCAGTACCTCAGCTATTTTGCAAGCAACATAGGGTAGCAGTTCCAAATCCATGGCTGTCGAATTTTATGATAACTATTAAAATCCTTCAGTGTTGTTCATGGTCCCCGAATATTTTAAAACATGAAAACCTGGAGCAATGTGGAACATAGTTTGGTCCTGTTTGGCAGTACACTGGTTGTCTTTTGTTTCTCACGGGTCAGTAAAAGATAGTAACAACCGTTCTGGAGTGTTTAACCTGACTTGCTTATTATAGCAGCTCAATGATAAGCTTAGTAAGTTTGGGTTAATTTTTTTTATATATGTTAGCATTCTTCCTTCTGAGTTAAAAATATTTCCTTGCTATGGGAATTGTAAGACAAAATGGCATTAGGAGTACAGAACAGGAGTGAGGCAACTTTATAACTACTGCATGGTACTCCTCTAGGATAAGTGACTGGTATATTTTAAAGTTCTGCAAATGTGTGTCCTGTGCAGTTCTGGGATATAAACTTGGTGTAATTAAGTTTTGCTTTTGTTTTGTAGTCACTTGAATTCTTCCTAAATGAGGCCATATTTTGCATAAAGACTACATTCCACACTGTATCACAAATGCATAGTATAGTAATCATACATGTAGAAATGGATGATAATATGTGTTTGCATTTAGTTACTTTTTAATTCCCGCTTCATTCATTTGCCACCTGCTTGTAACCCGAATAGACTTCACGGAGTAAAATGCTTCCTTTATGGGCTTACTAAGGCCATTATGGTGGGTTCTTTCTTGAGGATGGATACTGCGGAGACATGTAGCAGAAGGTTAAGTTTCCATCTGAATAAGGATTTCTCTGTGAAGGGAATTTGGGGAAAAAACAATTCATATCAAGTAAACAGAGTTTAATATGGATGAATTGTACCATTTCACTTCCAAAATACGTAAAATCAATTCAGAGTGAGTGGATTTAGAATTCTGAATAAGGGTACCTACATGCAGGCTTAATTCAAAATATTTGAGCAATTCTGCAGTTTTGTGTGAAATAACTTCCCATAAAGCAGGGCTAATTTTACCCTTCTCAAGCTGAATGTATAACACATCTCTAATAATGCTACTTTGGTAGAGATTCTCCAAACAGCAAATACAGTGGAACTGGAGGAAAGTCAAGGAGTATGGAACAAAGGTGAAAATTCATTGCAAATTGAAATGGAAGAGAAAGATATTTTACGGTGATCTTGTGGGCTTTGAAACTAAACAGCTAATTTCTAAGGCCTTCTTCAATGAAAATATTTAGTGTTTTGTCAGTGTCTTTGTTTTCAGATTTCTAATTTGCTCTTTATTGCCATCTTGGAGACTACCTGAATAGTAGTAATACACGTAAAATGCTTATGGTTCAAATCCAGAGAAAATGCAAAGTTCTTTCAATTTACAAGCTATGCACAAAGACTGGGGGCATTCCGGGGAAGAGGAAAAAGGCTAATTTTAGACCTCTGTTGCTATAATTTTTTACTGGGTTTGCTGTGAAATTATTAAACCACTCATTTTGGAATGGCTGAAGGTAGCATAGAATGTTAAGCCTCACTGTAAATACAAACATTCACAGCAATGACCCTCCTAGAATTCATCTTAAGAGCCTTGAAGATTTGTGTGCATGAACTGTGTAAGTCAAATTGTTATACAGTTTCCTTTTTTCTAGTGGGTATTCCCACAATTAAGTGGTGTGGAGCTGAAGGGGACTACAATGTAATGGTGATGGAGCTGTTGGGACCGAGTCTTGAAGATCTCTTCAATTTTTGTTCAAGAAAATTTAGTCTCAAGACAGTTCTATTACTTGCTGACCAAATGGTAGGAAACTGCTTTGTTGATCTTGGTAGTGCAGTGTGGTGTGGTGGGATATTAAAACTTCTTGAGATCACAACCAACTATGTTTTATTTCTGTAATTTAGACATGAATAGGCTGTATCATTAGAGAAAAGACTCAAAATCAGTTTTTTTTCTGTAAATATAAAGTGCCCCATCAAAAGTGATTATAAAGTCTTAATTGATTTTTAAAAAATGACCTGCACTGTTTGCAAACCAGGTGTTTCATTCCTCAATCACAAATTCCCCCCAGAAAATTTTTGGAAACAAATGTGAAACAGACACAGCAAGAAAGCTGGAGAGAAGGCTTATCTGTTGTCTTCTAAATTATGTTCTCCTTAATGCCCTTACATTTTACAGTAGAAAGTTTCTTTACCTCTTTTATCATTAAGACAGTGTTTCTAGTGTTTTTATAAGAAAAAAAGTGTATGCCCGGTCTCTTGATAATGATTTTTTCTTCCCCCCTCCCCCCCCCGCTCCTATTTAGATTAGTCGAATTGAATATATTCACTCTAAGAACTTTATCCACCGGGATGTGAAGCCAGATAACTTCTTAATGGGCCTGGGGAAGAAAGGCAATCTTGTCTACATAATAGACTTTGGACTAGCAAAGAAGTATCGAGATGCTCGAACTCACCAACATATTCCATATCGTGAAAATAAAAACTTAACAGGAACTGCCCGTTATGCATCCATCAACACTCATCTTGGAATTGGTGAGCTGGGGAAAGCAATAAATAGAAACTTTAGAAGTGTCAATGCACATAATTTTACTGCAAGTAGAAGTTGCTTTATGGAGGCATGGAAGAAAGTCCCTATTTCTGGCACTAGCAGTGCAGCATGCTTGGCCTTGTATCCCTTGATTGGGTGGGATTTGTTCAGTTTATAATCTTCAGGAATTCACACATTTTTTTAATAACTGTGAGGGTGACAGGCTTTTTCTTGTACTGGATGAGTTTATCACGGGCATAGTTTTTTCTAAGAGTTTTTGTGACAGTCATGTTGCACAGTCTTGCATTTCCAGTAGAAAATGAAACCTAATGAGTCCACTTTTTTATGCTGTTGTAGAGCAATCTCGCAGAGATGACTTGGAGTCCTTGGGCTATGTACTGATGTATTTTAACCTGGGCTCCCTCCCCTGGCAGGGACTGAAAGCAGCAACAAAGAGGCAGAAATACGAACGTATCAGTGAAAAGAAAATGTCTACACCCATTGAGGTTTTGTGTAAAGGATATCCTTGTAAGTTACTCTTTTGTGGCACTAGGCCTACATGTTCATGTTTTAGCAGTATTTCTTCTTTCTTTATACTGAATTCTACCAGTCTTTTTTTTTACTTCTCTCTCTTCCCCTCCCCCCACCGCTTCTTCTTCCCCTGCCCCCACAATTTGGCGCTTCTGTGATAAAGACACTGTTTTTGAGACCTTGATCTTTGTGTTTGTGTACCATTTCTAATTATCCATTGTCCAAATGATTAGTAAACAATCATTGTAGTGCCCTCAAGTGGGAGGGTACTTGATGCGTCTGAGTTGCGCTGTGTTGTATGCATGTGTCTGTGCTGACTAAGTAACTCTGACAAATAACTTTGGGAAACTACCAATTGCTTCATATGCAAGGGTACTGTTTCTTGGATGAATCGGATTCTGTAGTCAGATGCACCTCTTACTTATTTCAGATGTTGCACTTGGGAAGGTTCATCCAGGTTGGCCTGTTGATGGTCAGCATCTGAGAGAGACCTAAGAAACCCTCCTATATCCTAGCATTCTGACTAAAAGCTGTTCTGTTTCTCAGTTTGGTAATAATTAGGCGTTTTTGAGCCCTGCAGAATGATACTTGAATCTGTTTTAAAACTTGGTAACATTAGCTGCCATCAGAGAATATTGTTCATCTTTCCTGAGAGTTCCATCTCTCTTTTTTCCACACTCTTGGCTTTGGCAGCTAGGTACAATAACAAGAACTATGAGCTTTATTAGGGTTATATGAAAGCTTACTGTCTTCAGTCTGTTTCAAATGTTGCTTCATACGTGTTCCCTTACATTCATTAACTATGTTTTTTCACTGAAGTTAACAAGCAAGGCAGACTCATCAACTTTTCTTGGTTGGTTTATTAGAATTTACTTGTTAACATAAATTGTTAATATATTATTTCAGCTGAAAGACTTGAACTCAAAAGCCGGTATTTTGATACTGCTGTTATCTCTGGTGCATCGAATTGACAATGTTTTTGCTGTGTAACTAATATTTCATGTGCCGTATAAAAACAGGTGTTGCAAATATAAAATTGTAGCATGACACATATGGGAAATTTATACGAGTCCCCTAGTTTCTATGTGTTTTGTGAGGTAGTAGATATGAATGTTCATGTGATTTAATAACAGAGATGCTCTTCCATGTCCCACAATAAACGCCATTTAAATATATTTAAAGAAAGGGAAAAAAACCTTTTTGCTCAGCTGTAGTTTTAAACCTGTCTGTCTCCCCTTCCCCCCCGCCAACTGTCAGTTAAAGAACTCTGATATTGGGTCGTCTCTGCTGTCCTCTGACATCTTTGCCTGCTCTGTGATAGACAAATAATTTCCTTTTCAGGTTGATTTAATAGATGGGCTATAGTGTTGCCTTTAAAAGATGTCTAGTCTTAGGTCATTATTATTTTTATGTTTAGGAGATTACCTATTTGCTGGGTTTGGGGTGGGTTTTTTTGGTTTTGTGATTCAGAATTCTAAAAAGCAAATGTGGAGCTGAAGGACAAACGAGAGGCTTTCTTTTATTACAGCTGAATTTGCCACGTACTTGAATTTCTGCCGTTCTTTGCGTTTTGATGACAAACCGGACTATTCCTATCTAAGGCAATTATTCAGAAACCTCTTCCACCGACAAGGGTTCTCCTATGACTATGTGTTTGACTGGAACATGCTGAAATTCGTGAGTAGCTAACATAACTTTCTAGATTTTTTTTTTTTGTAATTTTTTTTTCCCTACACTGTCAGTTTTGACTGTCTTAACTGATACTGTAAGATTGTCTTGCCTTTTTCCTCCCAGAAGCTCTATTGTCTAGGAAAAAGATCAGGAAGTTAGGAAAGGCGGGAGATACAAGAGCCATGAGGTGGGGGTTGAATGACAACTAAGTTGGAGTTACAGGCCTTTAAATGTGTAAGGCTTCTGAGGTACTTCCTTCGGGGCGGTCACCAGGCCAGGTCACAGAATTACTATTTTCTCTCCCCTTGATCTTGAGCATGGGTCGTTTGCAACTGTTGAGGAAGTGTCCAGCTGCCATAAGACACTGTAAGTATGTGTGTACATTAGCATTTTGAAGACTATCTCAGAAGATGTATGAACAAAATTTAGAATTTATGGCAAGTCTCCAAAATAATTAATGGCCTAACTTAATAAGCTTAAATTCATGAGTTGTGCAGTTCTTTATTTTCAGTACTTTTGTCTAAATATATAGTTGTGAGTTGAGTAATCCCCCAAGTTGTTCACTGTTGTCAACCCGTAGGGTGCAAGCAGAGCAACTGAAGATTCTGAACGTGAAAGGCGAGAACGAGAGGAAAGATTGAGACATACACGAAATCCAGCTGTGCGCGGAATACCCTCCACTGCTTCTGGCAGGCT
This sequence comes from Nestor notabilis, assembly GCF_000696875.1. Classification (NCBI taxonomy): domain Eukaryota; kingdom Metazoa; phylum Chordata; class Aves; order Psittaciformes; family Psittacidae; genus Nestor; species Nestor notabilis. The sequence goes on along the minus strand of NW_009921619.1, from coordinate 23,639 downwards.
GAGAGGAGCACAAGATGTAGCTCCTCCTACTCCTCTTACCCCAACTTCACATGCTGGTAAGTAAGCAAATACCCGGATAGATGCATCTTATAGACAACTGTAATTTGCTGTTTGTTCCTGGTTATTGGAAATTCAAAACTAGAATTAGGATACCTGAGTGGTATTTGTGTCTGGTCAAGGTTTGGGGGTTTTGTTTGTTTTTTCTTCAGCTTGCTTTTCAGTAGATTTAAGATAATTGTATGCACTCATTACCTGCCAATTGCTACTTAGGTTTCTGTAAATGTAAAACAAAGGCCTTAATTTCTCTTGTTTGACTCTGTGGAAGCTCTATATGCAAATAGGGAAAGTGTAACTTTTCCAGTGATCATGTTATCATCCCCCCTTGTGTTACAAAAATCTAATGCAGCTTTTCTCACAGCCAACACCTCTCCTCGGCCAGTATCTGGTATGGAACGAGAAAGGAAAGTGAGTATGAGATTGCATCGTGGTGCTCCAGTCAATATCTCATCGTCTGACTTAACAGGCAGACAAGATACCTCTCGCATGTCAACTTCACAGGTAAAAAACATTTCTGTGTAATGGAATAATGAGGGTAATTTGGTAAAGTTAACTTGCCAAAAGAGCATACCAGCTAATCAATGTGTTTCCATACTGATTTTGCAGGTAGGATTTGACTCCTGTAAATACTTGATGTTTTAACTGAATGTTTGTGGCTGTAGACTACTATAAAAAGAAAAAACTTTTTTTGGGGGGTTTTGTTTATTTGGTTCTTTTAACCTTGGCAGCAATAAGGATAAAATACTCTAATACAGAGTCATTGGTGTATGAGATGATGCAAAACCTTAGAGATACAGCATTTTTACCTACAGTTAAGGTGTGTAGCTCCTTCGCTTGCTGAACTTCTTACTCTGCTTCCTCACTGGTAAGAGAGGTAAGTTGGAGACAGTTGTGAGTCATGTTTCCAAATCAACAGAGCAGAGAATATTGGTGCAGAATAGAGAAGAAGTAGTTGATCAAGAGCAGGAAAGTGCAAAAGTGAAGAAATGTAGTGCAGTACTGTAATTCAGAGCAGGTAAGAAGCCACATATGTGGATGATGAATAAGTTGCAGAAGGCTCATTTGAAGGTGCAGGAGGATGAATGCTAGTGATTCATAGCCATATGCAGCACTGAAATCATCCTCATTGGTCACAGTGACTTAGCAAAAAGATTTTAGGAATACATCTTTTTGAGTTGACATTGACAAAAAGTGTTTACATACATTTTTAACTCTTTATGCTATAGTTACATAAACATTTGATAGCTATAGAAAACATTCATTTTTGAGGGTATTCACTCAGACTTGTCCTATGTAATGTGTGGTCTGGATTTGTACAGGTTACCCTCAGTCTTACCTACAGAATGGGAAATTGCCTGTACTGCAACATTACTGGGTAGGCATTCTGTTATGAGGACTGGTGCAGTTGCCTAGAGGCTTTTCCATCACGCTTCAATACCCTGCTGGAATTCTAACTGCATAATTTTTGCTGTGGACTTATTTTATTTCTCATTGATGGAGCATATTAATGAAAATTAACTCAATTCCTTTTGGCTTTATCATGTAATTGGCAAAATTAATTATTTCGGATAGTACGTATACTTACAAAATCTTACTGCTAGAGGGAATGCTTTCTTAGAGGAAGGCCAGGTGGGTATCACTCATGAAGGCTGAGGGTGAACTGGATTGGAGAAACAATTCTGCTGTAACAAAAGTGGATTTTTTTTCAGCTGAATGAGTTGTTTCACCATGTAGCTGCACAAATGTTTGTGCTTGCTGAAGGGATTAACAATTCAGGAACAGAAGTGACTGGATGAGAATAGGAGACAGGTGAGGTTTTCTGTGTTGGCTTTGGTGGCGATTTTTGTCAGCTTAAATTGTTCACTGAACTAGAATTCTTGCCACCAAGAATTCTCATGTTGAAATATTTTATGGCTGAAATTTTGTAAATGGTGTGAAAACCAGGAGGATAGAACTGCACGTAATTATGGATCTTGTCAATATACATATATACTTGATAGAAGGGTGCAAAGAAGGTACAGCCAGACTCGGCCGTATCTGGTGAACGGACAATGGACACAAATTGAAATTCGGGCATAAGAAAAACTTCTTTACTGTGAGACTGGAACAGGTTGCCCTAAGAGGTTGTGGAGTCTCTGTCTTCTGAAATACTTGGAACCCAACTGGACATTGTCCTGAGTGGCCTGCTCTAGTTGCCTATACTTTGAGTAGTGGAATTGGGATAGATGTTCTCCAGGGGTCCCTTCTAACCTCAACTGTTCTGTGGGGCTGTGACACTGGGTTCCCCCTGAACATTTACTCAAATATAAAGATGGCTTCCTCGTCAAGTGTGTACATTCAGAGTTTGCCTCGCACTCTGAGCAAATCTCAGATGCTTTGTCTCTGTTGCCAATCAGATAATTAATGGGAGTAATGACAATAAGTATAGTTATGTTACTTGACTATGTTAGGAGAGAGTATACCTTTCATTTTTTTGTTTTATTGCTCACATGTAGCCCATTGTGCATGTGACACTTTTCTGAACATTGTAAGGTATGAGCAATCCAGGTGAGTTTGCAGATACATTTTGGTTCTGCCTAACTTGTAAAATGGGAATATTCTGAAACTGTGTAGGTTTGTGTGTAGTCTTTGAATATCCAAGATATCTATGTCCAAGATATTGAAAGACTACCCATAATCCATATCATATATGGATTACTGTGGATATCATTATGGATATCCTCATATCCAAGATATATGTCTTGATATCCAAGATACTCGAAGACTACTTTCAGACTACTTTTTTTGAGTAGTATAATTTCTGTACTACTATATGTTATACTACTATATATACTACCTTACCTTTTACAAAGTAGTGGCAGTTGTAGCCAGTACAGGCTGGCTTAATGGCACATTTCCATACCTGCCCTTTTTAACACTGCTCCAAGTATAGGATCACTCAGTTGACTTCTTTTCAATGGAAATGGCAATAGCAGCCTAGTTGGGATCTTCTCTGAGTTTGTTAGAATTAATTATTCATCATCTGTTGTCTTCATTTAGTTCTTATCAAGGTGGTGATCAGCTGCTGGTCTCCACTCATGGTGACTGAGTAACAATGTACAACTGTAGTATAATTTAAACAGCTTTGCATGGGCTTCTTGGGTTTGGAAAGCAAGAGAGATTTACTTAGACTTTACCGTTTAACACTTACCCTTGAGCTCATTGGAGATAATTCACTTTCCATTTTCCCAGTTCTTGCTTACTCTGTAGTAGGTAAGATGGCTCAAATTGCAAGTTTTCATAGTTTATGCTCATACTACCTTCATAACATTAAAGTATTTCTTCCATGATCTAAATTTATCCTTAGATATTAACCAGGTTACCAATTAAAGCTGTGGGTTTCTGATTATCTTTATTCTTAGTCAGGAAAACCTAAAGTATCCAACTCGCATGGCAAGGTTATTAAAGGGAATTTTGGTTGGTAAGGTGTGAGAATATAGAAAATCATCCATGTCACTTCTTACTAGGGGAACTGTAAAGAACAGCAACTGTCCATGCCCATTCCAGGTGTCCTAGTTTCCTTTGTAAGTCTTAAATAAATATGCTACTGCTGTTTCTTTTTATTTATTTATTTATTTTATTTGAATGCCTTGGTTTAGTAAGGAGACAGTGCATCTTGTAACGTCCACCTCGTCATATAGAGGAAGGGCTATTGCTTGTTAAACTCTGGGCGATGGAATGTGCAGAGGTTACTCAAAATAATGGAAGCTGCTTACCTCTAAGTAGAGTTCATAAAGATTACTCCACATTTTTATCTTCATTTTTAACAAAATGAGTTCTCATCAGTTTAGACTGAAACTTAAGACTAAGGCTGGGAATGTAGTTAATACAAAAAAATTCTCTTATGGAAAATAGGTCTTCTCAGAAATTTAACTCTCACAGAAAAGTGGTGATTGGTAAGGATAGCAAAGTAGGTGTCATGTATATTCCCTACCTCCAAGGCATTGTCCACACAATACCTAAACCATTCTCATTAGAAAGACCAGCACATTGTAACACTAAGTAGCAAGTGTTTATTGGAGTAACAACTAGCAAGTCTACAAAATGGTTTGTCAAACCTATGTGTTTTTAATGAAATTGCATAAATTCTATCGCATGTTACTCAGTACTTTTCTTGATGATGTGGAAGTGAATGCAGCAGCTAAAAGCCTGTAGGTTGAGAGATATTTGACAGCGAGAAACATTAGAGTTGAGCAGTCAAGTAAAGCCTGTTCAAATAAAATGTATATTAGTTCACATTACTCTAAAACCTAATTAGGATGAAGGAGTGGAGCCGACTGTCTTATACGTGAAAACTGTATCTGTGATAACTTATGTCTGGGGAGGCTTTAGGTGTAATGTTGGAGAGGTTAGTGTGATGTTATAATGACAGGGCATAATTTCATCCTTAAATCTATGTATCATACAGTAGTAAACAGAAATGGAGAAGTTATTTTGACATTAATGACAGGTGCTGGGATATTATGCTTAGTTCAGTCCTCAGTATCTTAAATTGTTGGAAAACCATAAGCAACACAAAGAAGAGCTATAAAAATTGAGCTTAAGAAAACAGATTGTGCAAGAAAAGAGTTTCAAATCAGC
>NW_009921619.1:0-18931 GCF_000696875.1 Nestor notabilis | reverse complement strand
CAGCAGGAGCTGACATTTATGCAGAAAACATGTGAAGAACCTGTTGCTTAAATTAAAACCACTCATTTAAAGAAAGGTGAATCGGGTCTAATTGAAGACAGTTGCCACAGAAACAGCTTCTGAAAGAAGATCATCTTTGCCTTTGCATTAAAACTGGATTCGTTTCTAGGTGGCATATTCAGGTCTAAAGCAAGCCCAAGTTACAAGTTTCTGTGCAGTGAAGAGTTGTGATCTGTGCTGGACAGAAAATCGTACCCACTGTTAAAAGATCCTTCTGCTCTTAAGCTCTATGAGTGGATTGTTCACTGAGTCTCATTTATGTAGTCAGTCTTTAAGCGTTAAGAAATGTAGTAAAGGCGGTCATGAGTATTCCAGTAAATACTGCTTTGTATCAATTCTGTTGGTCCACATTGCATAGACTGCATCTCAAAAGCAGTGACCAAAGCTGTGCATAGTTCCTACTGGTAATAGAGGTATTCTTTCCGTAGTTAGAAGAAAAGATGGGAATGCTGCACGAAGTACTTGGTCAAGTCTCCTTGACAGGAGATGTTTTTAGAAGACTTGTTACCAACACTGGCATTGAACAACTTAAGTGTTGTGCTGCTTCCCTGGGGAAAAAGCAACACGCTTCCAAGGCCTCTGCATTTTCCATCTCCTCATGAGCAAATCTTTGTCCATATATCCATCTTAATAGGCATCATACTCTGCATTGTTCTTCTTACCCTGTCAGCTTTCTTTGAGGAATAATGATTTGTTCCTTTTGCATATCTCTTAATATGATAGAAATTACTTACAGAAGTCTGAAATCAGAGCTTCTAAAAACATTACGTTTGCTACTGCAAGTTTAGGTTGGATATTTGTTAGACATCTTTATATATTGGGGCAGTGGAACTGTTACAAATTGCTGTCTTTTCCCCTACCTCAGAATAGCATTCCTTTCGAACACCATGGCAAGTAGCTGCTCGTCTCCTTTCGTTGGAAGGCAGCACTGGGTGAGTGCTTCTCATTAGACACCAGAATTTTGGATGGGGTGGGGGAGAAAAAAAAATGTTGGAAGCATCCAATTTTGCTTCTTCTCCACACATTTTTCTCATAGTTGCACCTGTGCCTTCCGGTCAGATGCTTGATGGAGCATTGGTTTTTCTCTAACTTAGAAGTAAACGTCTCTCCAAAAGTTGACTTATTGCTGCTGTTCCACTTGGACTTTTTAGCAGAACTGACAAAAATAGTGACTTAAAAAGTCCCTAAAATTGTTCAAGCATCAACAATAAAATAAAATAACCAGGTCTAAAGTTTCACTGTTTGAGAATTACATGTCTTTCCAGGGATGTTCATGCAGCAGTGTGTCGTCCATTCAAAAGCAGATCTGCTTCAGAACAATAAAACCAAAACACTTATATGAAGACTTAATTAACGGTATTACTCAAATGAGGCTCTGTCTTGTCATGAATGGAATGTTCCACTACAGACGTGTCCACTTTTCATTGTTTTATATTCTTCTCTGTTCCTTATGAGCTGTCATTTAAAAAATACTCAGATCTATATTTTTAAAATGTTCACATACTAATGAGAATAGTTTGAACATGAACATCTCAAAGGTAGACAGACTTGGATTTGGATATTTAAAACTCCTTTCCACTTGTTAGTGCAGTAGAAGTTTCTGCCTTTCTGTGTGCAGCTTTTGGCTTTTTAGTCTGTTCTGCTTTTGGCAATAACAGGTTTCATCAGGGAAATAACAAGTTTCAGTTGGAATCTGAACCTTAATGGCTGAAGGATGCTTTCTTAAATATTTCAGGAGCTTTGTTGCTTTGCTTCTTATTAAAAGGCTATGAGATTTTTCTGTTCTTAATAAAATCTGTTTTATAACTGTCTGCTGCCTCACTTTCTCTGTAAAGCCTAAGCTTGCACTAATCCCCTATCTCTAGTTGGTGAAGAATCCTGCTCTTCCTTTTCAGTTTTTTCCTCCTGCTTTGTGTGCTTGGCTGACTGTGCACAAGCTGCTTTGTAAACAGATCATAACTTTAAAAAGATCCAACTGTAAATGGCAGCTTCACAATTTAAAGTTGAATTATCAGACCTTAGTCAAAAAAGAAAAAGGAAAAAAAAAAATATAAGAAAAGGCAAACCTAAAACTTTGCATTGGAAAGCTTGTGTGTGGGAGACGTGCAGATTCCGGTCTGCTCAGGGTTGTGTCTGCACTGGTTGGCCTCTACTGTATGTCTTACTATTTGCAGCTGTTAGTAACTGAAATTAATGCTGAATACTGGTTTGCCTACTCAGATGTTTCTTGCTTCTTAAATTGCAGCAATGTGTGGTTGGTTTTCACTTTCACAGTGAAAGTATCTTTGAAATAATGTTACACTGTTACTGAAATAGGTCAAGCTATGGAAATTAATGAAATGTCTTTTAACACAATGTCCCATGTAAAAAGAAAAGCCATTGAAAATCATTTAAGTTGGTTTTTGTGTGTGGTTTGGGTTTTGTGGGTTTTTGTTTTATTTTGTTTTGGGGCTTGTTTTGGCGAGTTTTTTTGTTTGTTTTGGTTTGGTTTTTTGTTTTACTGGAACTTTTTCCTCTTTATATTATTCACTGAGTCTGTTGTACACATTGGTAGTGTTTTCATCTGGTTTCTTCTTTCTTCTGTGCATGTTTATGCTCTGTTTACTTTTCTTCAAAACATACCCTCAGTCTGGAAAGATGAATTTTCCATGTTAACTTCTAATAAAGGATGAAAGTGCAGGGAGCTTCATGTAGCTACAGTGGGTGTCAAACATTGTGTAGCTCCTTGGATTTTAAATTGATATGCTTACTTTTGGCAATGAATTATTTAAAAGTACATTGAGAGCCACTTGTATGTTAACTGGGAGGATATGTGCTGATATTGTCTTGTTTTTTGGCTTTGGTAGATTCCTGCTCGGGTAACTACCAGTGTTCTCCAGTCTGCTGTGCACCGATGAAAATTATTTTGCCATGGAGGGCAGACAATGCATGGCTGATCTCCTATGTTACCAATGGCTTTACTAGCAGAAATACCCTAAACTAGAGTGGAAACATTGTAATTGGAATTCTCCATGTGACTTTAAAGGCACTTGGAGAAACATGGACAGACTCCAGCAGCTGCCATTGCAGGACGTTTTTGCCAGAAACCCAGTGACCTTAAGAGAACCCTGCGGTAACAGGGCTGGAAAAGAAAGATGGTTTACAAAGTTGACCGCCTGTTATCGGATGACCATTTCAGTTTTCCCTCCACAGGCGGCAGACTTTACCCACTTTTTATTATTCTACTGTAACTATAGATCTTTTACTTGGTTTAAAAAAGTTTTTTGTATAATTTTGCTAAAATTATTGGCTTAATTCTCTGTAAAGAACTCCTTGCTTTTGTCTGATTTAAAAATGTAGAATATAAACAAACCTAAATTAAAGATGATGACTTGAAATTTCTTGTTTAAAAAAGAATTAGTCATGTAAATGAATCAGAACTGTGTGACTTTATTTAAACTATTTGCTTGTTTCTGTGGTCCCATTCTGAGGGAGATGGTTTTCTCATGAGCATTTAAAAACTGTTAGAATTTTACTTTGCTGTTTGCTGTCTTCATTCACACTTAACATTTAACTTCCGTGTTGCACAAAGAAATTTTTAAGTATTCATTCCTTTTCATAGAAAAGGAGAACTAAATACCCTGCAGGGGAGTCGAAGTATAGTAGAAATGGTAATAATGGGTTTTTTATTTTTTTCGGGGGTACAGTATATGAAATACCAAGTAAAAAACTCTGGCATTTGAGGGATTTAGAATTTGAAAGCTTGTCCAGTGTCTCTGCTTATTTTGGGTAAACGGATAGTTTCAGGCTTGGTTTTTACTGGTAAAATTTTGCTTCCTGCACTGAGGCTGGTTAGCTTGGAGGGTATTGCAAGTCGAAAATAAATGTTGCTACTGAGTCTTCAGTGAATTTGCGCGTTTCATTCTTCATCTACATGTTTAAAAATGGATAGTTTCAGGCCTTCTGTTTCATGCCAAGACTCAAAAAATAAATTATTTTTTAAAAAGCAAACAAAGAAAGCAACCCATTCTTGCTGTGAAATCCTGAGAATTTTTACAATTCAGATGCATGCCATATTTAATTCTTCACTGTATTCGACCTGAATATACCCAGAATCATTAGCTAGGAATGAATGATTCAAGATGCTTAGGTAATCCAAAAAACTGTTGTAGGTGTTGTTAGCACCTGTTGCTTATGGAAAGTGGGAGATTATTCTTATTGTTCATTACTGTAAATGGTCTCATAAAATACACCCTAAACAGTCTCGTAAAAGTAGGTGTTCTGTCCTCAGAGTACTTGGAACAGTATCAGAAGTACTGTTTATATAACTATGAGTGAAGTAATTAGAAGTTCCAGGTTGGAAATTAAAGTATATATGGAGATTTTGTTTGAACAGCTGGGTATTTTGAAGGGGGGGAGGGAAGGGGGGGAACAAACCCACAAAAACAACCAACCAACCAAACCTTTTTTTTTTTTTGTAAGGCCTGTTGGTCTTCAGAGTTTCATGATGAGTGATTTTTATTGTTTTGGTGTTTACAGATTCTTTTCAGCCCCTCTCAAAAGTCCACATATTAAGTATTAGTAACATCAGCTACTCACTTGTGTGTATTCTGGGTGTGACTCGGGAAACCTGTGTTTGGGGAGAGTATAATGGAAAAGCTTAAGAGTTTGATCCATGGATAAGTTTGCGTAAGGTGATTATTTCCTCAGTTATTATAAACTTCAATATTTTAGGCATGTGCACTACCAGTTGGACAGTTTTCCACTTCACTGTGCTTTCTTTGTAAATATCTGTGGTTAATAACGTACTGTTAGAGGAACTTACAAAGGCAGCCTCTTCTCTCTGTATCTGGAAAATTAGGTTGCTGTACTATACTTAAAAGTTGACTGCAGACTTCTAGAACTGTATTCACTTGTGGGCAGTTTTTGTCCTTCATAATACTTAAATTTCATCATGCAGAAAATAGACTGTCTATATAAACCTCTGTATTGTAAACCAGTATCTCAGAGCACTTCATTTGTACTACTACTGTATTTGTGTACTTTGACAATTGTGTAAATACATTCATAACAACTTCTGTTCTTCCCGCGTGTAACTTACTTACAATGAATCCTTACTCTTTGCTTGGTGTGACTTCTTTCTTTCTTTCTTTTTTTTTTTTTTTTTTTTTTTTTTTTTTAAGGGGTTTCTGTAGCTACAGAAGACATAGTTGTGGTACTAAACCTTTCACCGAAGGATTTTGGTAGTCATGGTCAGAAAACAGCAGTTAGGGTATACAGGAAGAAAGAGAAGGCATTCATTACTTTGCTCACAGAAAGGACGTCTTTTGTCTCTTTGAAGGTAAATGCTTTTGTTTGGATATTGCTTCCTTTCCAGAAGTCTTTTTCACAAACACTTCTCTTACAAAGTAATATACTGTATTGATAGGAAGTATGGTGGTGTGGTTTAAGCCCAGGACATACGGAAAGAGAATTGCTATTAAGACTTGATCAATTATGGGAGCTAGGATAAAACCAAAAAAAATAGTGAGCTCTACCCACAGTGCCCTCTTATAATAGAAGTCCGAGCTTTTGCCATGTAATTCTCAGAAGTCCATTCATAATTTGAGGGCAAATGTGCCTTCAGGAATTCTCTGTGTTTGATTAGCATGCCTTTAGAAGTTGGAAGGATATTTAATTTATTCTCGCAGTTTTCATTTAGAAAAATTTAGGCTGTGTGCTTTTATGTGGAACATTCTTCCTGTGATGCTGTTTTATATACTCAATGGTTACAGAGTCCCTGAACTCTGTGTTACAAGTACCTTGAAAACAATTGAAAATAAATCCTACAATGGGAGAGATACTAAGTAAAAGCATTTAAGGAGTCTATATATGCCATGTAACTTAATGAAAAGACTCAGAATTTCCCTTGGAGGAATGCATGTATAACTCGGAGGCATCTCATTCTTCCTTCTCCAGTGGGGAAAAACAGCACAGGCACAACTATTTGTTGTCATCTTTTCCCCATGTTCCAGACCTCTTGAGTGGCAGATCCTCCATAAAATCTGTCAAAGGCAACACTTTAAGAAACTGAATTTCCCAACAAGAATCTTTGCAATGAATTTGTGGATTTCAGTAGATCATCGGCTAGAGCATACATGTTCATTTCAAGAATATTTTTTTTCTTTGTAAAAGAATGAAATAGAAGGTAATTATTTTGTTCTTTACCTTTTGCTTTACAAATGCAGCATTTCACGTGTGTAAAACACTAAGTGAAAACAAACACCACTGCTGTTTAAGGGTTTTTTAATAGTGCTGAGCCATCTGGTCAGAAATCTAGATTTAATCCAATCGGGAGGAAATGTAATCCACCACATACTTACAGGAGCTTCTAATATTCACTAGGTGAGAAAAGTTAATAATAAAAAAGGTTTTGCTGTTAACAGTACACTTCCCTCTGGTTCATTCAGGTGACAGTTACTAGCATTACATGTTTATGTCTGCATTTAAGTGATTGTATGAACCTGAATTGTATGGACTGTTTGCATTGTTCAGTAGTTTTGTACCAGCAGAGTGCTCAGAGGCCTGATCTTCAATTAGAATCTGTTTCACAGCAAAATCGTACTTACTTTTAGCAGGACATATTTGCACAGGAGTAACACTTTATCATTTTTTTCTCAGACATTGTTGGGTTTTTTTTTTCCCGCTTTATCTTAAAATTGGTTCTTTCAATGAAACCATTGCATGCTGCAAGCAGAGGGACAACAGAAAATTAGATGAGATCTGTATATACAGAATCTAAAAAATATGCAGTCTACAAAAATGATCATTTAAGAGCATTCTTTATTAACTTCATTTTGGGAAAATTCTTAACTTAAGGTGCATGTATAAGATCTATGTCTGAAAAATATAAGCATAATGGACCAAGGAGAGCGGGAAGAGGAAAAACTATATCATTATAAAGCATTAAGCCCTAGTTTAGTGTGTCTTTGCTGTGACCAATCCAGGACACTTGAGATGGGGTGAGATATGGAACAAAACAGCAATTAATTTGGTACATTATGCACTAGGAAGAAAATGTCTAGTCCTGATCACAACCAGACAAAACATTTGGTTTAATTACAGTTGTTTCAGAGCTACAAGCCTTACAGGCACAAAGGCAATGCAGAGCTGCTGGCATTTCCCATAATCCTTAAAGAAAGGATAAACCAGTGATTCACAGTATTTCAAGGCCATGCGCAGATTTTTTCTTAAAAGACCCCAAACAGCAAGTGCTCCTCTGCTCTCGCTGCCGTTACCTGACATTGTCAGCCCCTGGCTCTTATACCACATTTTCCAGCAAGACTGAAAAGTCTTTTGCTATTTAAGAATTTTAAATGCTAAAATCTAGATATGCTTCTTCATTGGATTCAGTTTCCCAGTGAAAGGCCTTAAATTGCTGAAGCAGTAGTAGATTAAGAGTCAGAAGAGCAAGAGCTACCCTAATTTCTCACCGCTCCAAAGCATTCATCTAGGGATAGTGCGAAAAATTGGAAGCTGAAATGTTGCAGAGATGTTGGGGCAGGTATTGAGATCAGTCAAGGAACAAAGAGCATATAACTAGAGGTAAGTAGCTTTTTACTCTCTGCCTTTAACTTTCCATACTTTCTTGGTCAAATGCAGGACAGCTGATCTCACAGACTGTCTCTAGCAAGATACTTTTAAGATCCCTGACTTTTACAGTAGATACTCCCTTTTTCCTGCTGGCACAAAGATGAGCTCTATTGCAGGAGCATTGAGAAGGCTGGTGAAATAATATATTCAGAAGCTGTTGCTTCCTATATGCAGTGCCTCTGCTATTGTTAGAATTGTTTGCTTCTCAAATATTGGTGGGTCACCTTTAACAAGTCCAGTAGCAGGGAACAAGACCTGTGCAACTTGAGTCATGCTCATTTTCCTCCACAGCAAATGGCCTGACTCCTTTTTTTCAGACTCAAACAGTACCAGAGGCAAAGATAAACTCCTTGGTTTTTACTGTCACAAGGATGTTAACTGCATGCTAAGAAATTGTCATTTCAGTCCACCCATAACAGTCATTCCTGTAGCAGCATGTGGTTTGATCTGGCCAGTGGGATAGCAAAGCATTTGATTACACCTTGAGTTTTACCAATTTGCATAACAAAGGTAATCATGTTTATTCAAATGTGGGATTTTATGTGAATAGACCTACGATTTTTCCCATGTAAATGCACAGAGAAACTTTTGAAGCAAGCTTAGAGAGATTTCTTCAGAATTTCTCAGCAGAGCTACTTAGAATTAGTCACAAATAGGTGTGAGCCTTCTAGATAGCTTCTAGACAGCAAAATGTAGCTCCTGTTCTATTGAAAAGATTGTAATTTTGATTCACTTGGGTGTAGCTCAGTCTTAGCTAGGGTACCATAGGACCCAAAATACACCACCATAAATGTATTCTTAAAGTATTCTTTCCTAGGAGCTTTCAAGTTCTAAAGAGCATCACTTGATAAAGACAGCTTGCTGGCAGGTCAATACTCAAAATATTCAGGGATTTATAAGTCATAGCGGTTCATAACACTTTACCTGCAAAACAAAACCTGGAGCACTTTTCAGAGGACAAGAACAATAATTTCTACATAGATCACCACAAAATTAATAGCTGTTATTTTAAAATTTGTTGATCCTTTAAAACAGTCTTCAGTCCTGTAAATACAGGAGGAGTTCATTTCCATTGTGGAATTGGCCAAACTGAGTCATGGCAGAAGCAGTCCCCTTGCTCACATGAAATTCTGGCTGCCTTTCAGCTCACTGTCTCCACTTACTTTCTTCTCTATAAGCTCTGTATACCTCTTTGGGCATGTACAGAGGAAGCCGAATTTCCAAATCTGGGTGTTACTTTTTCTGAGCTTATTTTCTCACACCCACAGTTTGTGACAACAAAAAAAATATTTATTCACTATATTTGCAATAGTTTACTAGAAAAGCATTAAAAAAAAAAAGTATAAATGTACACATCACACAGAAGTGCATTAACAAGAAACAAAAAGTCATCTCACTTGCACAAAATTGAATTATACTCCCTTAATCCTAAAGACAGCTGTGGTAGAGAGACACAGACACACGTGCACAAGTCAGTACTTACTGTTGTAACTTTTAAGAGTTTGCATTCTCCTGAAAGCCTTATGTTTATGATTGCCAACAGAACCAAAGCTTTTCTTTGGGACATAACAGAGGTGCCTACATGAGTATATTTTGTATTTTCATTTTGGAATTTAATTGCTTGGTTAGGGGAATGTTTTCATTTATTTTTAGAGAATGATTTTACGTTGTCTAACACACGTTTGTTTGGATGGGATTTAATATTAGCAAGCATGAGATCTGTCTAGTCCTTCATACTATACCTTCATACCGTCTCAAGTCTCAGCTTGAGGGAACTGGCTGCTTTAGCAGCAGGTAACTGCTGAAGACTCGCTGTAATGTATTAAAGGACTGGAGAAAAACAAAATCTAGAGTGTGATTTTAAAGAGAGCTCAATCATTTTTAGTTCTGCTGAGACCTTCCAGGTTCCAAATAGCTACAGGACGTTTTATTTAGTAATTTTAAAAAAGCAAACTTATTTTTGTATAGGAGGAGGAAGAAATTTTAATTTTGCATTGCTCATTCTCCAGTAAATGGGCAAACTATCTCTGTTCTACTCTACTGGGTATTTTGCATGTTTGATATATATAGATACATATGTGTATATATATATGTGCATATACATATACATCTCTTTATATAGTCTCTGTGTGTTACAGGCAGTTGTATACACACCCTCTCCTTGCACTAGGAAACTAAGGGCCTAAGATCTATCATGAGACCAAACATACAATTTTTTAACCATAAATCTTATAGTACACAATTTATAGAATGTGTGTGAAGACCTAAAAAGCTTTTAAAATCAGCCTTTAGACTAAAAAGCTGCTCTTTACTTTCAGAGAAATAATCTGAAAATTCTTTCAACTGTTTTATTGTATTATACTTGGAATTTTTGCACTTGTATTTTTCAAATGCTTCCCTCAAGACTTAGATTTGTTCCAGTAGTGTATCATTCAAGAGCAAGTTACAGCTGTGTCTTTGGGATGCTTGGCAGTTCAGTTATATAATTACCTGCCTTCCCTCTCCTTTCCTGTTGTTTTGCTGGTTAGGGGTTTTTTTGGTGGGGTTTTTTTTTTTTTTGGTGTTTTTTTTGATTGGTTGGTTGGGTTTGTTTTTAAATCACAAAATTTTAACCATGTGAAGGTTGAACAAAGGTTCATCCAGGCAGGTATTGCATGGAACCGTTCTGCTTGTGTCCTCAGGCAGTTAGTGTCTCGTTAGCAATGCTTTATGACTCAGATCATGCACATCCTCAAAATACATGGAATAGCACATCTATCAGGCTGCTTTTAAGGGGATCTTAGTGGTGTTGAGATTAAAGAAACACTGTACCAAAATACCTGGAGGGGTTTAAAAGCAATTCCCTGTGAGTTTACAATAAGCAGTTAAATTATTAAGGAGCCAGGCTAGTCTTGCCAAGAGAAAGGGTTGGAGCACAGTCCTGTCCTCTATGTGACAGGTCCTAGCTGGTGTTCCAAGACAGCACTGGGAACCTGAGGACTCGCTGCTTGCCTCTTTTTTTTTTTGGTACAAAGGAGTGAGGTCTGTAATACGGGAACCCGATGTGGCCATGTCCATAGGAGCAGTAGGGTACATACCTCAGCACAGCCAGGCATACTGGCCCACAGTTATCCAGGCTAGTGATCTGGCATGAAGTTTTCCTTCCCGTCAGTTTAATCAAAATCTTCCCAAGGAAATAAAGGCAGCTGAACACAAAGTGGACTGGAGGGCTAGCACACACCTGGCTGTCACCCATGGATGGCACAGAATGGAAGCAGAGAGCTTAACTGGCTTCAGAACTCGGAAGTACTAAGAGATCTGCGTTAGGATTTTCTTATCTTTCTGTTGATGCTTCTTGTAAATACTGAAAACAGTAAAAGATTTTGTAGCCTCTCTGAAACTGCCTAGCAGATTAAATTCCAACCCTTATTTCTCTACAGTTGATGAAAGAGTCTTGTGATTTGATGTCTTTCATGAGGTAAGCATCTCTTGCTCCCACAAATACTGCAATCCACTGGTAGGTCTGTGCTGTGAACAGCACAAGAGCACTGGCAGTGCTACTCGGGAGTAGTTCATATTTGAGTCAATGAAAAGAAGTTGCAGAGGCCAGTGAGGTGCTTTCTGTGAACACTAGATTTACTTCAGAAATTATTTATGGCGTCTTGTTGAAATGTGTTTCCCTTGTCTCAGTAACTTCCTTTTCTGCCTCAACCACATAAAACTGTAATGTAACAGTTCTTGTTTCCAGCTTCACCATAAAGCTATTATGTATGGAAAATGAAACATAGTCTGGAAAGTCAGTATGTTAAGCACAGCTTTTTGAGATAATACAATCTAGCCAATTTGCAGACTGTACAGAAACTTAAAATTGTGCTAAAAGCCAACATCAAAAGGACAACCATTTAGTTCTCTGATAACAGTACAGCATTATCTAGCAAAGAAACCCAGTGACTATAACCCACAGTAAGACAAAAATGGCTATTTGAAAATCTAAGTTCACTTTTGTGAAGGTTTCTAGTTTTCGCTTTTTGAAACAGAATCGGGCCTTCACATTATCACTGGAAGCAGCCTCCAGGGATATCATAAACTGATGAGTGGATTCCATTTTCCTCTTGCCATTTCATATGGTTGCCCTCTGGAGCTAGCAGTGTTGTGTTCCAAGTACTGATTTAGTCTATAGCAAAGTAGAACTAAGTTCAGCAACTAAGTGTTTATAAGTAGGACATGGCAGAGTAGTTCCTGACACTAAATTAATAAAGGGTTTTAAAGTAATGCACTATATGTGATATAAAAATAAACAGTTTATTCAGTGCAGCAGCCATTTCTTTTCAAAATCACTCAAAAAAACCCCACAACATCATAATCCTAACTTTTCAATTTCCCTGCAACGTTATCCTAACAATGCAAAACCATTTTAAAGCAGCTTTCAGAAGGGAAGCTGGTATCTGAGATAGTTCTGTTAGGGAATGCTTCATGGGTTTGGCACTTTGTTGGATTTACTGTATGTTTCTGTTAAAACGGTCAAGTATGAAACAATTAATAATGTTCTTTTTAAAGGTAGACGGGGTTTTAAGGGATTAGGGGCTTCTGGTTTTCAGTTACTGAGTTGAACAATTTTGGCACGTGAAAGCCAATATTCCTTTGCTACCAACAAGAAAACTGACTCTGTTACAGTTAGTCTGTTTTGAAGATTGTTATTGCAGTCACAAAACCTAGAGAGCTTTTCATAAACATCTGAAAGGTGGGTTGCAGTAGCATGGTTTTATATAAAAGATTACATTTCTTGAAGGGGGTGGGGGGGCAGGCATGTAGGATGCCTTCCTTTTACCTTCCTTTAGAATTCAGTGTCGTCACAATGAATCTTCCCCTTCTGCATTCCTTCAAATGTGCTGTCACTACGTTGTCTGAGCTGTTTCTTTTTCCCCCGTACCAATGTCAGAGAAGGTTTAAAGACTGGCCAGAGACTCCCACTGTGTTTGTGCAATGAGTAGCAGAGCTGACCTGTTCTTGATTAGTCTTTATGCCATGTCATATGATCGACCGTTCTATGAAGTTTCCTTAACCAGCAAGAACGGCATCTTCAAGTTCCATAGATTAAGCAAACGGATAGGGAAGTGGGGTAAGTGGGCTGGAGACAACTACCAAAAAAACCACTGCCAACATAAAGCCTTCCTATTTTGCTAGCATTGCACTTTAAAGGTGGCTAACATGTTTCAGAACAGTCTAGTCCCTTCCTCAAGTCTACCCACTCTTAATTTATAGGTTACCTGGAAACTGTTTCTCTTATATGCAAAATGGACACTCTTTGGGAAGATTCTACTAAACCCAATACCTGTCTTCTCCATGTTACTTGTAATACTTTCAATGCTGCAGGGAAACTGTACTGAGAACAGTGTATGTAAATTTAGGCTAACTTTGTTTGCTTACGGTCTGTCATGATCAATTCTGCTCATTTTATTTTCTTTTAGTACTACTTCAGAATACCACTTGTGTGATCTGCTGAGGACAGTATCTATAATGTGCCTCTCCACAGAGTATTTCCAGATGATAACTACAAAGATTGTAGGTATAGGCAAAACTCAGAAATACATTTACATAAAGTAATAGATAATACCAGAATTAAATTAGGGCTGAGCTGATTAATCTAAAAATCTGAAAACGCAACAAATTCAAAAACCTAACGAAGACCTGTAAGTTCCTGAGAATTTTCTGTTTTTTTCCCCTTCACAAAGAACACAGGAAGGGAAATTACATTTAGCTGCACAACACAGCAAATTCACTAATATTGCCTCAATATGTACATTTAATTCCACTTTTCTTAAAAGATATTCTTCCTATATCTCTTCCAAGTGAGCAGTTTCTAGTGATGCATAGCAAGACTCTACCTGTGTTTATAAAAGCTTTTTAGTTTGCATAAAAAATAGAACCACAATGCTCCACCTTTTACTGATCAAGCCAATCTTCCAATAAAAGGTTATCTAGCTAATCAGCTTCCAGAGAGCCCTGAGGAGCCGACCGGTTTCCAGTTAATAAAGCAGATGGCCCAGCCCTAAGCTAGTTCTAGTTCTAAAATAAATAGTGTTGAAAATCTTGTTTCTAGAAGCTTTGTTGGTTTCCTGTCATGCTCACACACATGTTTCTGGGTTAGTTACAACTTCACCGTTTTTTTCAGGCTCATCTTTAAGAAATTGTTCCACTTCAATAGAGTCCACCTTGGCATCTTCAGGAGTTTTGTCTTCAGATTTGTTTAATTCCTCTCTTTCTGCTGCTTCTTCTTTTGTGTGTGGTTCTTCTGATTTTTTCTTAATGCAGAAGAAATTTCCCAAGGCCAATACAAGTGCTGAGGTGGTAACTTCAATTCCAGCAATAATAAAAACAAACATGTACCTCCCTGTTGCATCCAGGAGTTTTCCTGGGGGAAGAAAAAAAAAAACCAACATTCCAGGTAATTAACAAAAGTGATTATCTTGCAACAAATATTTTTCTGCTTTTTTAAACATTTAAATGACTGTCTAGAAATATCATGATGTCCTGGGTTCAGCAGTAGCAGTCATCTAAACTTGCTATCTAAGCAGGTTTTTTGAAGTAGCATTTTAACAAGTTTATAACAAAATGTTTCTCAATTATTTCAGTTCAGTTTAATATTCACTGATATTGTCACATCCCAAAATACAATCCCCTGCGCACACAGTCATGCAGTTCAATTGGAATAAAACGAGCCTGGCCTTCATATGTAAGAGATAAGAAGTACCATGTACTCCAGATCAGAACATGTGCTTCCTTGGCTGCGATCCGTATCAGCAGCTTCCTTTTGCTCCCAGTCTCATTTCCCGTCATACACAGTGTACTGTCTGCTTAAAACATAAATCTTATTTAATAGCCAGTCTGGAGTAAATGACTGGTTCTGATGCTTTAGGCAAGTTAAACTTTCATAGGATTTGATGGATATGAAAGAACAGGAGGGAAGATACAAAGGATGTGCATCACCAAACCTGTAGATGAGAGAATGTAGTACATAGTACTGTTCTCTTCAGTGAAAGGTTTTGTCACAATAAAGGTACCCAATACTTTTTAGTATCTGGCATAAACAGTAAACATTTTGACAGTGAACTGGTGGGGTTTGGGTGAGTTTGGGTTTTGTTTGGGTTTTTTTTTCAGTTCCATGTCTGTAAAACTTATTTTCTTTGATTAGTAATTAATTTGAAATTTTGAGCTTAAATTAATGAATTTGAGTCTTTTGAAATGTGCCCTTATTCTTGGGTTGTGGTATGTGAAACAGAAGCAGTCCACCTTCCTTAAAATAGTCCCATTTTATAGTTTTCCATGTAAGGGGTTGGTTGTGGGTTTTTGGTTGTGGGGTGTTTTTTTTTCCCCTCCGTCTTACATTTTCTTTCCTCCTCCAAATCAACCATGGATATAGGGAATTTATCCTAGTACTTTCCAAAGAAAATTGACAGGTTTCTTATTCTGAATCCCAATTCCAAAGAGGTCTGAACTTCACAAAAGTCAATCAGTGTGTGTGTAAAACTCATACAATATTAGCCATCTACTAGTAAGAAGTCCAGTGTAGACTTTCAGTGGAGAAGGAGCAGCATCTCCAGATGGCAATTCAACCAACCCTGAAATAGAAGGAAGAGATTTCATCCCAGCCTGTCTTGGGACTATTTCAGGTTGTAACTGCAGAAAGTCATTGAAGCATGTGCAACACTAGCACAATACACACTTGTCGAGCGACTCAGGTTGTCTTTTTCTGTGCTCCCTTGTAATATGATTTATGTAAATGGATACAGCACAAATTATTTTGAATTCTGAACTAAATGCAACACTTACCTGCTGATGGTGGACCAATTAGAACAGCCATAGCTTCTGCCAGGAGCACTAAGCCAATAGCACTGGAAAACTTCTGGGTACCCACGATAGCCATGAGAACTTCAAACTGGAGAGCACCTACCATTCCATAAGAAATGCCAAAGAAAATACAAAACACCACCAGGCCAGCATAGTCAACAGACATAGAACCCATGAGATCTGTAAAGCCATTGAAGATCATAGCAAAACTGAAGAGGTAGACACAGCGTGGTCTAACCCATTTAAGACCAGCTACCATTCCACAAATAGGCCGAGCAAAGATATCAATGAATCCCAGAATAGTCAGAAGAAAAGCTGCTTTGGTGTCTTGATATCCTAAGTCCTTGGCATAACTCACAACGAAAACTGGGGGAACAAAGAGGCCAAGCACCATGATAGATGCTGCTAGCGTGTAGATTACAAAACCACCATCTTTAAAAACACTGAAATCCAGAAGTTTTTTCTTTGCTTTCTTCTCAGCTGGGTCTTTGGTAGCTTCAGGCTTTTTTGGTGGCTCCAAAGGTCTCATTAATGCGCCACATACACAGCAGTTGAGCAGCATCCCACCCAGTATAAGGAATCCTCCTCTCCAGCCATACTCATGTTGTAGTATCTGCCCCAATGGTGAGAGAGCACAAAGAAACACTGGACTCCCCGCAGCAGATAGCCCATTGGCTAAAGGACGGCGTTTGTCAAAGTAACGGTTTAACATGATGAGTGAAGGCTGAAAGTTTAGTGCCAGTCCCAAACCTGTAACAGAGGGTGCATGAAAAATAACACTGGCCTACAATATCAGTATTTAACAAATTCTAATTGCAGTTTTTCTGATTCCTGACTTAAATGTTTTATTTCAAATGGACAAAAGAATTCTAAGAGAATATTTCTGAAAGCATTCCACTTCCATAATATTCTTGTACTCTGTGAACACTTCTGTATCCTGTACACTTCACTGATTACAGCACTGGATATTAAACATACCAGAAAAATTAATATTGATTAGAAAAATTACAGATTTATTCCACATTTGTCTGCCATCTTTATAAAAGCCCATTTGGATGATCCTGATAATTTAGATAGCTGTGACACAAAACCTCAGCCTAAAGCCAAGACATCGGCTAACTCATTTTCAACCATGCACACTACTTACCAGTGATCACACCTGCGGTTAGATAGATCTGAACGATGCTTGTGCAGAAGGAGGCTATCACCATCCCCAGCGAGGCAAAAAGGCCACCCACCAGCATGACAGGGCGACAGCCAAAGCGGTTGACACATACACTACAGAGTGGACCTAGGCAAGAAAAGCAAGTTACAGTTGTGAAGATAAATCAATTTTTCCAATTCATTTTATCTCAGTTTGCATTTCTTCCTTCATGGACTTTACAGTGTTAGGTTTATGGTTGGAGATGATGATCTTAACAGTCTTTTCCAACCTTAATGACTCTGTGGTTCTTCCTACACTCTGTCCCTCCTGTCAGGCCAATCTGGAAGAGTGTTCTTTCCTCTGTAGTCAAATACTTAGTCTTTTTGTCTTCAGAGTGCCATGCCATTTTTCCTTTTAATCGTCTTAAGTATCTACTAAGTTACAAAGATCTAATTTTTTGTGCAAGCTGGATGTGCTTAAATAACTTTTGAATTTATGTGATAAATAGTAATTCTTTGGGATGCCTTACTTGCACACGGGTAATGATATGCAATCATCATTCATACTGGAAATGGCTGTGTGATTTACAAACGTAATTGTATGATGCAATACTGTTTCAAAACCAGAGAACTACCTACCTGTTCCATAAAGCATGGCCAACAGAATAGAGGAAATCCATGCGGTGTCACTATATCCGATGCCGAATTCCCGGATAAGTTCTTTGAAGAAGACACTAACTGCCTTAGGAAAGGCATAGGAGAATCCTGTGATGATAAAACAGCCAAAAAGGACAGCCCAGCCCCAGCCTCCATCAGGGGCTTTAACACCAGGTGGACCATCATCAGCTACTACAGCTCCCATGACCAAGCTCAAGGGTGTTCCCTAAGAAACAAAAAGCAATTACAGTCTATAGACATTGGGACAATTCTCTAACCAAAATCATCTAACCAAAATAGGCATAAATTGCACTACAGTTAAAGTTACAAATAAGATATGGGACTATTTAAAATACACATCTCGAAGATGCAGTGCCATTTAAACTTCTCCTTGTTTGGGTTTAGTCCTTAAAAAGCTTGCATAAAATAGATAACAATGAGATGCACGCAGCTGAGTTTGGCACAGATCTCTGTGTCAAAAGTGGATTTCAACCAAATCACTACTTCATAGAAAAAAGGAAGCCGTAACAGCAGTTCAGGGCTGTGTTTTACTTTCACAAACATGTAATAACTACTGCATTAAAGCCTGCAGGATTTTTGCTATAAAATCCTTCTATATGAAGCTCTTGGACTAATCACTTCAGAGACCTGGAAGCAAAATCCTGGCGCATCACAAGTATTCTGTGCAACAGTGGACAAATCACCCAGGCATTTTGTTCCCTACTGAAGACAGAAATACAGCCCTGATGCACCGATATCTTGAAAAGACAGATCTCTGAGCTTCTGATCTATTAGTTTTCATGTGTCATGTAAGTACTTAAGCTGAACTGCAATGAAAATCTGCACAGGCATTTTTCTTGTGATCAATGGGAGCTAGTAACTGCAGCAGTGCTCAGTGTCACTGTCTGCCTGAAGCAAATACTTTCGAAACATTGTCATCATTAGTACATTATCAGTAATTTTGTTTATTCTTTTTTTTACATTGTATTTGATGACTCTTTCACATCTCCCATGTGCAGCCACAAGTGCCTTGCATCTAAAAAAAACCCCCATCTTTTCTCATGAGAATGTTATGCACTAGACAGAGATGCTGCAAAGTTTTAAAATAGATGGGGGCAAGACAATAAAAAGGCAGATAAAGTGTCCCTGTATGTGAAGAGTGCAGGAAGGTATTCCATCACAGCAATTAGGTTTTTATAGGGTCTGCGTATTACAGAAGTCTTTAAAATGTTAAAGTGAACTTCAAACAAGCTGTAAGGTAAATCTTGCATGTACAAAAGGTGACCATTTGTTTAAAATGCAACTGATTACTTTTATTAGGTCAATGTTTCTTACAGTAGTGCCTAAAGAGGAGTGCAAGTACAGTTGCACATCAGAGACGTTCGTCACTAAAGAATGCTGCTGCTTTCAGAAGCCTGCATAGTGATTGTTGTGCGTTGGGAATTACATAGTTCATAAAGCTCCATTTCAGAACCAGACTATGTATAGCACAACAATCTAGTTGATGCAGCCTTGTCTAGATAACTGAGCGCTGAATGCATGATTGTCGATAGGCAGGGACGGTCTCCTTTACCGAACCTACAGCTAAGATGTCCTAAGGGCAGATTCTAAAGACTTGCAGTGCTGAACCCCG
>NW_009921618.1:757-1060 GCF_000696875.1 Nestor notabilis | reverse complement strand
GTGTGTCTGGAGCTGCTTCACCCTCCCCTTTGCTGAGGGCAGAGGAGTTGCCTGAGGGGGAATATTTGGGTTGTTGGAGCTTCTCTGGACCTTGGGGCTGCCTGCCCCGGTCCCACAGCGTGGGTCTGCCCCCCCCTGACCCCCGGCTCCACCACCAGCCCTGGCCGAGCATCCTCCTCATGGGCCCGAGCATCCTCCTCTTCCTCATGAGCATCCCCAGAGGCCAGCTCGGGCATCCCCAGCACCATCCCCTCCCAGCACGTCCCCGGAGCCGCGGGCCGCGCCCGGGGATGGGCGCAGGAC
>NW_009921618.1:0-642 GCF_000696875.1 Nestor notabilis | reverse complement strand
GCATCGTCCTCATCCCACCGTGGACATCATCCTCATGCCACCATAGGTACCATATGCATCCCACCATGGGCATCATCCTCATCCCAGTATTGGCATTGTCCTGCCCTGGGTGCCATCCCCATCCCACCTTGAGTATCATCTCCATCCCACCATGGGTACCATCTTCATCCCACCATGTGCATCATCCTTATCCCACTCTGTGCTCTGTCCTGCCCTGGCTGCCATCCTCATCCCACCTTGGGCATAATCTCCACCACGGACCGTGCTGTCCCCCAGCAGCACATCCCACTGCCACATCCCCAGCACCAGCTGCAGCACCAGGGGGTCTCGGTGCCATGTCCCTGTATCCCCACAGGCCTTTCCGCTGCCATCGCTGCCGCGGAAGCAGCCCACGGTGCTGGTGGTGTGCGGCCCGGCACAGAACGGGGCCATCGGGCTGGTGTGTGCCCGGCACCTCAGGATCTTTGTAGGTATCTTCCTCCCCTGCTCCTCTTCATCCCCAAGCGACGCCGGTCTCCATCTCCTCACCCCTGCTCTCCACCACCCAGGACTATGAACCCACCATCTTCTACCCCAAACGCTCCCCGGACCCCCTGTACCAGGACTTCACGACGCAGTGTGAGAAGATGGATATCCCCTTCC
>NW_009921617.1:697-988 GCF_000696875.1 Nestor notabilis | reverse complement strand
ATGGGGTCAGGCTTCCTATCGGCACCCTCCAGCAGCTATAGGGAAGGCAAAGGCTGGGGACAGTCTGTGGAGAGCCACGAAGGCTTCTTAGGAGAGGGGTTACCAAGCCCAGGGAGATGTTTGCTTCTTGTTCACCTTGCTGATATGGTGCTGCTGATACCCCGGGGGTGCCCTGTGCTTGGGAAGGGTCTGCGTGGAACAGGGACCGGCTTTTGGGTAGAACAACAGCGTTAACGTCACCTGTCAATAGTGAGTCCCTTCCTCTGGGGGCCCTACTTGCCGGGGGGGGCA
>NW_009921617.1:0-212 GCF_000696875.1 Nestor notabilis | reverse complement strand
CAGGGGCTTGGAGCAGCCTGCTCTAGTGGAAGGTGTCCCTGCCCGGGGCAGGGGTTGGAGCTGGATGAGCTTTAAGGTTCCTTCAACCCAAACCAGGCTGGGATTCTATGGCTTTAAAGAGCACCATGCGGAGGTGAGGCTGCCGGGGAGCCTCCTGGGGCTTGTCTCTGCAGAGGTGGCAGGAGCAGCAAACCCAGATGGGGTGTTTCAGT
>NW_009921616.1:12675-13964 GCF_000696875.1 Nestor notabilis | reverse complement strand
GCCTGGAGCAGGAGGGATGTGGGGGGATGCCCACTGGCCGCCATCACTGGCTGCGGAGGGGTTGAGAACCAGGGCTGCGCATTCCATGGGGACCATCACTGCTCCCCCCCGCACAGTCTGCAAGTTCAAGGCACACAAGCGCTGCGCTGTCAGAGCCACCAACAACTGCAAGTGGACAACCCTGGCTTCCATCGGCACTGAAATTATCGAGGATGAGGATGGGGTAAGCTGGGGAGTCCCTGCAGGGGACCCTGGCAGGACAGAGTCACCAACAGAGCTGGCCATGCTGTGCTTCCACATCAGGAGCCAGAGGTCCCTGTCACTTAGCTGCCCCCTGCACTGTGTAGCCTCTGAGCTTGGCTGGTAGGGACATGGCCCGGGGACACCTCCTCCAACACCCAACATCCTTTATTGCTCTCCATGTTTGCCACCTGCAAACTTTTGCTGAGGATGCCCCTACTCTGCCCCATGCGTTGGTGGCTGGAGGGCAGGGATGAGCGGGCATGCGGGGGGCCTAGGGCTGCTTGGCCCTGCTGTGGGGACTGTCCCTTGGGTCTTGCTGTCCCTCGGGTGTGGCGGTGATGGGGTGCTGTGCTGCTGGTGACTCCCCCTCTCCACAGGTGGCCATGCCCCACCAGTGGCTGGGGGGGAACCGCTGCGCCGCCTTGGACAGGACCTGCGGCAGTGTCCGGAGGCTTCAGGACTGGCGGTGTCTCTGGTGCAAGGCCATTGTAAGGATGCGTCCATCCCCGTGCCCATCCTGCCCCTTCTGGCTGCATTGCTGGGGAAAGTGAGGCTGGGGGCTTTGGTGCAGCATTCCGTAGCTCTGCTGATGCACTTGTCTCTGTGTCCCCAGGTTCACAGCGCCTGCAAGGAGCTCTTTGGCAAGAGGTGCCCTCTGGGTCAGTACAAAGTGTCCATCATCCCACCGACCGCCTTGAACAGCATTGATTCAGATGGTGAGTCATGGAGGGGATAGGGCTGGGCTGTGCGTAGAGGGGGACAGCCTGTTTGTGACAGGGCTGTGAGCTCTCTGAGTCTCTCTGCAGGCTTTGATTTGTGGCAGTATGCCTGCTTTTCTGTGGGGCACCAGGAACACTGCCATCAGTAGAGCCTACAGACAGTGCCTATCTCAGCTGCACCTTTGGTTGAAAGGTTGCTTGTTGCCCTGTGCTCTGCCCCGGGGTTGTGGGACTGGCACCTCTCTTTGGTG
This sequence comes from Nestor notabilis, assembly GCF_000696875.1. Lineage (NCBI taxonomy): Eukaryota > Metazoa > Chordata > Aves > Psittaciformes > Psittacidae > Nestor > Nestor notabilis. Next base: position 12,751 of record NW_009921616.1, on the reverse strand, counting down.
TGGGGCTTCAGTTGCTTCTGCCAGGCTGACCCTCGTGGTTGCCCTGGCCATCACCCCTCCATGCTGGGGTCAGTGG
>NW_009921616.1:12096-12514 GCF_000696875.1 Nestor notabilis | reverse complement strand
GAGGTGGCGCTCGCGTGCGTGGGGCCCCCCCCCCCCCACTCCCGCCCCCTCGCCAGAGGGGCCCATCAGCCTCTGCCAGGCGAAATCTGTTCTTCTGCTCCGGATATTTCTTTGCTCGTTCTTTAATGGTTTTCACTGCTTGGCTCAGCTGGTGGCTCATCTGCTGCTTCTTACTCATCGGGTGCTGTCAGGGTAACCATCACGCTGCTTCTCCTCTGGCTCTAGCGCCGCTCATAGTTGGCTCCCTGGTAGTATCTCTGCCCAGTGCCTCTCCCGAGGCTGGTGAGGCTGCCATGACCCCGGCTCCACTGCAGAGCTGTGCCATCACTGTCCCCTCGTCCCGCTGTGGTATTCCCCGGCACGGGTGCTGCTGGCGTGGGCTCCTCCGTGACAGCCACACTCTGACTCAGCAGCCCCC
>NW_009921616.1:6474-11977 GCF_000696875.1 Nestor notabilis | reverse complement strand
CGCGCCATGCCAGTCCGTGCCAGGCCAGCTGGCGCTGCGCTGCAGGATGCTGCTCCTTGGTGGAGGCACCGGGGCTCCCAGTCGCACACCGTGGGGCTCCCTGTGGGCCGGTGCTGCTGGCAGCAAGGGCTGATGCTTCCCCTGCTGCAGCATCGTTGGGTGTGCCAAGGGCACAAGCCAGTGGGCACTGGGCCATGCCCCGGGATGGTCAAGATGGGCTGGAGCTGAGTGTGGCTGCGAGCCAGCATCGAGCCTCCTCTGCCTCGGGCACATTTTGTTCCCCATCTCATTTTTTTAAAAGCATGGTGCTGGCTGCCAAGCCTTCCGAGGCTTCTGCGTCACTCACACCCACCCCACCAGAGCCCTGGCTGAGCAGGAGGCAGAGCTGGGCAGCCCCCCAGCCCACGGCTGGTCCCCTGCGGTCACACCAGCTGCCAGTGCCACCTTTGGGAGCACTGCTCCTGGTGGGAGCATGTCCTGCTCCCATCTGGGTTTGCTGGGTTGGTCCCAGCCAGGCTGTTGGCACAGCGTGGAACTGACTCTCCTGTGTGCCCACCACCTCTGCCCTTTTTGGAGTGGCAGCCCAGGGATGTGAGTCAGCTTGGTGACACATTTGTGCCTGCGGGGACAGTGATGGAGCTAGCTTGGATCTGCCCCAGCACCAGCCTTGCCCATCCGTGTCCCCATCCCCGTTCTCATTCACAGTTCGGCCTCTTACTCTTCCACACCTTGCCATCCCCTGGGTAACCCCAGTAGCTGTCCCTCCTGCCCGGCCCCAGCACCCTGCAGGGAGATGCAACACAGTCAGGGTGTCCATGTGGCCTCTGCTCTCCAGAGGCGCCTCCATCAGCTGAGGCTGGGGCTCACACGCTTTTGGGCTTGCTGCAGGTTTCTGGAAGGCCACATGCCCCTCGAGCTGCTCCAGCCCGCTCCTGGCCTTCGTCAACTCTAAGAGTGGGGACAACCAGGGCGTCAAGTTCCTACGCAAGTTCAAGCAGTTCCTCAACCCAGCCCAAGTCTTTGACCTCATGAATGGGGGCCCACACCTGGGGTAGGCACTGGGCTGGGCGCCACAGGGTGGCCAGTGGGGTGCTGTGGGCACCTGGCTCAGCTGCAGCCCTGTCTCCTGTCCCTGCACCAGGCTGCGCCTCTTCCAGAAGTTCTCCACCTTCCGGATCCTGGTGTGTGGGGGGGATGGCAGCGTGGGCTGGGTACTCTCCGAGATCGATGCCCTGGGCCTTCACAAGCAAGTGAGCGGGAGTGCCCGGCATGGCTGGCATGAGCCAGTACCAGCCCCGCTGTGGCCAGGAGCCCCCCCGTGCCGTGGGGTGCTGCGAGCGATGGGCACAGCAGCACTGCAGTGTTGCAGGAGCTGCTCTGAATGTGCCGTCCAATCCCTGTCCACAGTGCCAGCTGGGCGTCCTGCCCCTGGGCACCGGCAATGACCTGGCACGGGTGCTGGGCTGGGGCAGCCTGTGTGATGATGACACCCAGCTGCTGCAGATCCTCGAGAAGCTGGAGAGAGCCACCACCAAGATGCTGGACCGGTGAGTGTGGCATGGGGCATGCACTGCTCTGCTCCCGCCCAGCCTTGGCACCTCGTTTGTCCCTGTGCGTGGTGCTGGGAGGTGGTGGGCAGCTGTGGTCTCTGCTTGGCAGGTGGAGTGTGCTGACCTATGAGGTGCCCAAGCAGTCCCCCCCGGCGCTGAAGGAGGAAAATGGGGACTCCAACATCCAGGTGGGCACCACCAGGGAGCAGGGGCTTGAGATGGAAAGGGCAGGTTCCCATTCACCCCATCAGCTGATGGGCGAGCATGCAGGGTGAGATTGCACAGGGAGAGCTGATGCCAGGGGTCCCTGGGGACCACGGCTGAGAGGGCTGGCAGCTGGCTGCATGCGGTAATGACATTAGTCTGGCAGGCCTCAGCCTGGCAATTATGGTGCTTGGGGGAGGGCAGCAGGGTGCGGCAGAGCTGGCCTGAAACCGGCAGGTTGTTCTGGACTCATCCCCATACTCTCCACGCCTTGCCTCAGTTTCTCACCTCCTGCGGCTGAGCATCCCCTCTGCCTGGCAGTGTGGGCATGGCTGAGCAGGGCTGTTCATCCCTGCTCCAGGGCTGGCTGGGCAAGGCTCTGTCCTAGAGCAGGGCACCAGGCTGGGTGTCACAGCTCTGACTGTCCTCCCTTGCCCCACCCCAGGCCCAGATCTCCCACTACGCTGACTCTGTTGCCTTCCACCTGGCCAAGATCCTGGAGTCGGACAAGCACTCGGTGGTGATCTCCTCAGCAAAGTAAGGAGGGGGCTGGCGATGGGGGTGCTGGAGACGCCCACCATGTCCCCAGTGGCACTGAGCCCCACCACCAGAGGCTGATGGTAGTGACAGTGCCCGGCAGATCACCCCGGCACTGCCCCGCTGGTGCAGGGGGGCATTACCCCGGCAGCCTCCCTGGCTGTGCCTGGCCATGCCGTGCCCCTTCCCACCCTCTGGCTGCTTCCCCTGACAGGTTTCTCTGCGGCACCGTCAATGACTTTGTGGCCGAGGTTGGGCGCGCTTACAAGAGGGCAACAGAGAACAAGCAGGAGGCCGAGCTGATGGCGCGGAAGGTGGATTGCAGGGGAGGTGGCTGGAGGGCAGGGGCATGCTGGGGAGCACAGCCCAGGCACTGGAGGGCCTGTCGGGATCTGCTCTGGTGGCCTGTGCCCTTGCTGTGCATGCAGCAGGGTGAGCTGTGCCTGGGGTGCCCAGGCACTCGGGGTTCCCAGTCAGGCATGGAGCACCTGGGCAAAGATGGGATGCCAGCACTCGGGGTGCCCAGGAAGCACCCAGCCCTGGTGGGGAGGAGCAGCTTGTGCCAGGGTACTGAGCTGGTGGCATCCTGCAGTGTGCCATGCTGAATGAGAAGCTGGACTCACTGGTGCGGGAGCTCAGTGAGGAAGCTCAGGCCATCGTGGTCCCTGAGGGAATTGCGCAGGCCACCCCTGCTGACACCAAGGACCAGGAGAAGGGTGGCAGCTTCAACCCCAGCCCTGTGCCTCGCATCTTCAAATCCAAGGAGCAGCTCATGCTGCGGGCGAACAGCCTGAAGAAAGCCCTGCGGCAGATCATCGAGCAGGCGGAGAAAGGTGAGGCGGGGCTGGCAGTTCACGTGGGGCTGTGGAGCCACCCCAGGCTGGTGCTGGACCCCTACCTTGGTTTCCCCATCTGAACTCTTGGGGTGGCAGCAGCGCTGTGCAGTCCAAGGACATCAGCTCTTCTCTGGTGCTTGGCCTGGCTGAGGGAAGTCCCCAGCATGGGGCAGAGCCCACAAGGCTGACCTAGGGAGGGGGCATGGGTCCACAGGGCTCTCCAGAATCACTGTCATGCCCCTTTTCGCATCCAGCTGTGGATGAGCAGAACAAACAGACCCAAGCCTACCAGGGCAGCGTGGGCCCCAGCAAGGACAGTTCAGAGGAGCTCAACAAGGAGGAGGAGAGGCCGAGTAAGATGCCAATAGGACATGTGGCTTTTTGGGTCAGAATGGGGGTGAGCTGTGGAACTGGCTCAGGGTAAAAGCCCGTTCAGCAGCTGCCTTCTCTCCCCCTTGGCCAGGCTCCCGTCAGGAGATGGTGACCTCTGCATCTTCCTCTGTCATCCTGGACCGGCCAGACACCTTCGGCAGCTTGCAGTTCCCTGAAGACCCCAGTGCCCTGTGAGTGTCCCACCAGGGACCCTAGCCCACCCTTGTTCCCCATCGTGGAGTGGGAGCAGAGCTGGGACCACACTGCCCCTTGGAGGTGGCCACTAGGGCATCTTCTGCCCATGAGCGTGGCACCCCTGGTGCCCAGGCCTCCCTGCCCAGTGGTGCCTGTGCCCAGTGCAGGATCTCTTGCTGCCAGCTGCTTGGCCAGCACCATGCTCATGCTGGTTGCTCTGGGCCACCCCTGCCTGGTGCAGGCAGGTCCTGGGTGTGCCATGGGTGTCCCACTGTGGAGACCAGGGGAGGGGGCTCCAACCATCCCTGCTGGCTTCAGTCAGGCTTCCCAGTGCCAGCCCCTCCAGGAGCTCTCACCACAGCTCCGGCAGGTTCATACCCTGTCCCCTGGTGCCAGCCCTCTGGGTGTCCATGTTATGCAGCTGCCTCCCAACCCGCTTACCCCATCTGCTGCTTTCAGCCACTTCTCAGAGAAATGTGTAATGAATAACTACTTTGGCATTGGCCTGGATGCCAAGATCTCCCTGGAGTTCAACAACAAACGGGATGAGCACCCCAAGAAGTGCAGGTTGGCTGAACCCACCCTGGGAAAAACATATTCCCCTGGCTCCTGGGTGCCCACAGCAGGAGGGGCCACCAGGGTGCCAGGAGCCATGGGGCTGGCTCAGGGCTGACATTGCCTGGCTGGGGACCCTTTCCTGCAGCAGGTTTCCCACCTGCACCCAGCCCCTCTCACTGCCCCGCTCACCCTGCAGTAGCCGCACCAAGAACATGATGTGGTACGGGGTGCTGGGCACGAAGGAGCTCCTGCAGCGCACCTATAAGAACCTGGAGCAGCGGGTGCAGCTGGAGGTATGGGTCTGGGGGCACAGGGACCGGGTGGGGAGCAGCAGTGCAGCGGCCCCCCAAGCTCAGCCCTCTCTTGCAGTGCGACGGGGTGCCCATCTCGCTGCCCAGCCTGCAGGGCATCGCTGTGCTCAACATCCCTAGCTATGCAGGGGGCATCAACTTCTGGGGAGGCACCAAGGAGGACAATGTGAGTGCCAGTGCTGCAGAGCTGGGAGAGGGGCACAATGTCCTTCCCATGGACCCAGCAAACCTTGGAGCCCTCAGGCAGGGGACTCGGATGTCCCTGCCTTGGGCACACACAGGGGGAAAAGCTGGGTCCCAAGATGAGCCCAATCTGGGAGTCTCACTTTTACTGGTCCTCTGCAGAACTTTGGGGCTCCATCCTTTGATGACAAGAAGCTGGAGGTGGTGGCTGTCTTTGGCAGCATCCAGATGGCCGTGTCGCGGGTCATCAACCTCCAGCACCATCGCATTGCGCAGGTAGGGGCGAAGGGCCCGGTGGGACCCCGCGTGGTGCCGGACAACTTTTGGGGCACCAGCTGAGCCCCTGGCTGGCACTGGTGCCGCACGGGGAGGCTTTGCAACAGTTGAAGCCGGTGGTGCAGTGCCGGCCGTGCTGCCAACCCCAGGCTGTCTGCCCCACAGTGCCGTGTGGTGAAGATCACCATTCGGGGGGATGAGGGCGTCCCTGTGCAGGTGGATGGAGAAGCCTGGGTCCAGCCGCCCGGCATCATCAAGATCCAGCACAAGAACCGAGCGCAGATGCTGACACGGGACCGGGTGAGCACAGCTCAGAGTTACACAGCCCATGCAGTTGGGGCTGCGCTGGGGCAGAGGAGGTGCGACAGGCTGAGTGAGGGGCCATCTCCACCCCTCACAGGCATTTGAAAGCACTCTCAAGTCCTGGGAGGACAAGCAGAAGGGGGAGAGCTACCGGGCAGCTGCACGGCCGCGGCTCAGG
>NW_009921616.1:5816-6033 GCF_000696875.1 Nestor notabilis | reverse complement strand
CAGCTGTGGAGGTGGTGCTGAGCATCAAGGAGCTGTACACTGAGACCAGGGCATTCCTAGAGGGGAAGGCGGTGAGTTGGGGGCCAGCGAGCGCCCTGAGCCCCCATTGCAGGAGCCTGTGCCCTGCACTGGCACCTCTGGAGTGACAGCAGTGCTGGGAACGGTCCTGTTACCCACAGCTGGACTCACCGCAGGAGGAGGAGGCGCTGCACGGGCC
>NW_009921616.1:5202-5738 GCF_000696875.1 Nestor notabilis | reverse complement strand
CGGGGGTCGGGTGAGGGGGCAGCCACGAGGTCGACCCCAGGGGCTGCAGCACCCTGCTCCGCCTGGCTTCTCGCAGGAGGGCACCGGCAGCACCAACAAGGGCAGCTTCAAGCTTCGCCTCAACATCCCCAAGCCCAGGAAAGACAAGGCACAAAAGCAGAAGACCAACAGCGTGCTCCCAGGTAAAGCGCGTGCAGCCCACGCTGGTAGGGACCCCCACATGTTGACCTACCCATCGCCTTCCTGTCCCAAGCATGCTGTGGAGAGATCCTCTGGGAGGGGGACAGGGCATGTCCTGGCTGGCTGGGGATGTCACCTTTGTCACCAACAGCCCCATAGACCTTAGTTGTTCTGCTATCGGACATACAGAACCCCCCGGCCCTGCAAGTCCACCAGCACTGCGAGGGGTAGAAGGGGCTGCAGCACAGTTGAGCCCTTTGCATCCATGCCCCAGGTCTGGGAGGCTTGTTGAGGGGGAGATGCTGAGGTGCTCTGTAGGTAAGCTAAGGAGAGGAGGAATCTTGCCAGTCTCAGCC
>NW_009921616.1:1464-5165 GCF_000696875.1 Nestor notabilis | reverse complement strand
CCTGCCCCACCACTGCCCTCGGTGCCTGCCCTTCTGTGTCCCACTGCCTCACAGGGGCCCATCCACCTCTGTGATTTTCCTCCCTGCTAGCAGACAAGTGGGGCTCCGAGGAGGTGGCAGCTTGGCTGGAAGCGCTCGGGTTAGGGGAGTACAGAGAAATTTTTGTCCGGCATGACATCCAGGGCTCTGAGTTGATCCTGCTGGAGAGGAGAGACCTGAAGGTACAACCCTTCTTGTGCACTGCTTGCTTGGCTGGCATGCAGGGGGTGGGAACAGGGGAGGGGGCTGGCCCTGGCCATCCAGCTTGCAAAGCTCTGAATGCCTATAGCAGGATCAACAGTACCATGCCTGCTCCTGCCCCAAGGCATGGGGACATGCCTGTAAGAGGACAGAGGGTTCCTAGCAGGGAGCGTGCTCTGGCAGGGAGCATGGGAAGAGCTGGGGTTTGCAACCCTGTCCTCCATGCTGCAGCTTGCGCACAGCAAGAGCTGGGCCACTATGAGCACAGCAGCAGCCCTCTCTCCTCCCTGCAGGACCTGGGCATCACCAAAGTGGGCCACATGAAGAGAATCCTCCAGGCCATTAAGGAGCTCAGCAACCTGCTCTAGGCCATGCTGTGTGCTGCCCATAAGGAACCAGGGGTCGGGCAGGGGGGGGCGCAAGGTCCCTGCTGTGCCCTGTGCGTGTGGAGCGCCCCTGCTTGCCTTGCTTTGTCTGTTTGTCCCCCACTGTCCCTGGAGCCGCCGCTTGTCCCCAAGCCTGTGGGGCTGGAAACACTGAAACTGAGGTCTAACCCTCTATACAGCCCCTGGCAGCATCACTAGAGGAGCTGGGGCTGCTGTGTGTGTGCCCAAGCTGTGGCCAAAGCAGAGATTCCCCGTTCCCACATGGGTATTTAAGCTGTGTAAATATCTGGAGAAGAGACAGAGACACTCATTGCTGCTGCTTGTGTAGTGTCATTACTGAGGGGAAGCCATGGGGTGTGTGGGGGTGAAGGGACTTAGCTCCTTCCAGCCTTCACCCCTCAGCTTCCTGCTCCCCACCATCCAACAAGCTTCCTGCTTCCCATCATGCACCAATCCACTAGCCCCTACCCCAACCCAGCACGGGGAACTGCAGCGTAGTCTCCACCATCACTGCCCGTGGTCCCAGCACCAACACCAGCCACCACATAAGACAAACACAGTATTTTATTCACAGCTACATGAGTTTTCTTTTTTTTTTAATCCCACTCCCTCCCCTTTAGTTAAAATTGTTCTTTATGTACATGGTGCTCCCTCGCCAGAGAGGAGCTATTTACAGGCTATGTACAGAGACAGGGCTAGCAGCTCTTCAGTATCTCCTCCAGCTTGAGCATGTCCATGGGGGTGACCTTGGCAACCTCAAAGAAGACCCTGGAAGGAAGCTCGTTGGCTTAGACCTCAGCTACAGCCCTGTCCCCACCTATCAGGGCCCCACGGTTCCCTGCAGCACCCCAGGGCACATGGTGGTGGTGCCACCCTGCACGGAGAGGGCAGAGCCCTGTGACGCTCACCTGTGTGAGTACTTGGTGCGCACAGCCTTCAGCTTGTCCCGGGGCTGGTATGTGAGCAGGAAATTCAGCCTCTTGACCAGGGGGTGCAGGTCCTGGGAACGGTACCCACTGTAGTACTCCAGCGTGGGGGTCTGCAAAGTGACAGCAGGGCTGGGCTGGGTCCTCTCAGTGAGAGCATAGCTGTCATCTTCCCTCTCCAGCCCCCAAACCTGAGCATAGTGCTGGAGCATCACCCATGTGCACTGGTCCATCCACTCCCGCACCCCGTGGTGCCTCCCCAGGCACCTCAGCAGGGACATGGGGCTGGGCAGGTACTTCCCCAGCCACCAAGGTTCTTCATGGTGAGCGCCAGCAGCAGGCAGCTGGCAGCCAGCTTTGAGGGGCTCTCCCGGGCATAGTCATACTCCTGCAGGGTCATCTCACAGAGGAAGCGGGCCAGCGTCAGCGTCTCCATGGTGGCACGGGCGCACTGTGGCCAGGCAAGCATGCAGGGAAGGCCTCAGCCTCTACAGCAATGCTGCTTCCTCCCCCTTCCCCCCCTTTTGGGGATCTAGTGTTGCCTCTGGGGTACAGGACACAGATCCCACACCCCACCAGCATCCTCACTCCTCAATCCTGGCCAAACCCTTCCTTGTTGTGAGCCCCAGGCCTCAGGGATGCATGTCACCCCCCTGGGGAGCCAGCACATGGGGTGCTTGGAGGCACTGTGAGACCAGCCCATCCTCCTGCTGCACCCACCTTGGCAAAGCGCCGTAGGAAGCGGTAGGGGATGGGGATGTTGATGTCGAACTTGAGGGTGCTGAGGATGCTCATCTCCATAGCAATGAGCTCTTCCCGCTTGTAGGCATCGTCACAGATGTAGAGGAAGTCATCCACGCATGGCGGGCACCGCTCCTAGTGGGGCACAACCACTCAGCACCCTAACAGGGCTCATCCAGGCACCACCCAGGAAACCCTACCAGTCTACAGGCCCTGTAAGGGTTCATGCCTTGCCAGACCCTGAAAAGACTGTTACAACACCCACTGGGCCTTGTGTGTCTCCTGCACTGCCCCAGCCCTTGGCAGTGACTCAAAGCCTTGCTTGCCTGAGGGGAGCTTGGATGTCCTGGTGATCTCTGGCAGAATAGAGAGAAGGCAGGTCTCCAGTGACACCAGGAGACAGGATCCAGCCCACCAGGACTGCATTTGCAGCCCTTTGGCATAGGAAGGGTCAACACAAGGACAGGCATGCCACCCCAAGCTGCTCCCAGGGCAGTGGCCTGGCACCACAGGGACCTGGCCTTCTCCAATGACCTGTGGGGATCAGGAACGTACAGCCCCCTCCACCCCAGCACAGCACACGAGGAGTCACCTCAAATTTGGAGGCAATGAGTATGGCAGTGGAGCCGATGAGCTGCAGCTTGTCCCTCATGCTCACCACCTCCACCAGGTAGTGGTCCACCAGCTTCACAGCCAGATACAGCGTCTCGTGGTTCAGCTCAAAGTTCTCCTGCAGCGATGGGGTCAGGAGGCAGTGTCAGGCAGAAGCCAGACCCACCTGGCCCCCCCAGCTCCATCTCAGGGACCAGAAGCGCCCATGGGGCCAGGCTTACCCCCAACCTGGGGAGTGGCAAGGTCAGCTCTGCACTGGGGACACCCACAGGTGCCTCTGCCACCACACTGAGATCCTCCCCCTGCCAAAGGCGGGTTGGGGTAGATCTGCAGAAGGCCGTGCCTCCTCCCCATGCCCTAGTACATACCTGCACCTCCACCATCCAGTCCACCAGGATGGCACGCATGTCCCCGCTGATGTCTGGTTGCTTCTCCATGTAGTCAGGGAGTATAAACTTCTCCTGCCAAGGTACCAGCTGTCAGGGACTCACCGGGCACCAGCACCCTCAAGCGAGCCCCCTCCTGCCCCATGCACACCTCCAGGCAGCGGCTGGCCCTGCTCATACCAGTGCATGCCCCAGCAGGCATCACCCACCTCTCTTCCCTGCATGTACTCGAAGATGTCCTTGGCGTACTCGGCATTGGCATAGGGGTCACCCAGCTGCTCCTTGTCAATGTCCTCCACAGCAGGCACCTGGTGGGACAGAGCCAGCAGTCAGGGGACAACCTTGAGCCCTGTGTGTGCTGGCCACTCCTTCAGGGCAAAGCTGCTGGACCTCTGGTCCCCATCACCCTG
>NW_009921616.1:0-1433 GCF_000696875.1 Nestor notabilis | reverse complement strand
TTCCTTTGGAGGTCTTTTAAAGACAGAAGGTTTGGAGGGTTACCCCAAACCCTCCCCATCTTCACATCACACTGCCCAAGTATCTGCAGGGAGCAAAGCACTGCACAGTGCCCCAACACCACCAGTGGCAGCCTTAGACCAGCACCATTAGGATGAGACTGGGGCCAGGCTTGCAGCCCAGGGTCCATACCCCCTCCTTGGAGGGATCCAGTACCTGAGCAGGCACCGGCTCCTCTGGCACAGGATCCTCCTTGGGCTGTGCAGGGGTCTCTATTGGGGGAGTTTTCTTCATTGACCTGGACAGGACAAGAACGTGAATCATTGCTGGGAAGAAGCCACATCTCTTGCCTGATTCTCCAGAGCCCCTTGCTGCTTGAGGAAGGGTCTAAACGACCCCTAAAATATCCCCATAGAGACTCTTAGAATCATTTAGGTTGGAGAAGACTTCTAAGGTCATCCAGTCCAACTGTAAACCTGATGCTGACAAGTCCACTGCTAAACCATGCCCCCAGGTGCCACATCATGTGACCTTTAAACACCTACAGGGAGGGTAACTCCACTGCTTCCCTGGGCAGCCTGTTCCAGTGTTTGACAAGCCTTTTGGTGAGGAAATCTTTCCTAGTATCCAAACTAAACCTCTCCTGGCACAACTTGGGGCTAGTTTACCTATTGTTTGCCCTCCCCATCTGTCTCACAATCTCCCCTGCCCAAAGGGAGTCCCCACCACGGCTTGTTCTTCCCCATGGGAGAGGTTTGCAGGCACTAGTCCTGCAGCATCGCCCGGTCCCAGCCCCCATCTCCACTGGCTACTCACTTTTTCAGGTTGATCTCATTGTTCTTGGCCACCCCCAGAGCAGCATGGGCTCTCTGTGCCTTGTTTGGTGCCACTTTCACAGCCTCCTTCTTCCCTGCCACCACCTGGTTCTTGTGAGCCTGTTTAGGTCAGAACAGGGGCATGCAGAGGGGTGCCCTGCAGGGACATCTCTCCTCCCACAGATGGGACATGGGACACCCCCCACTCTGTGCTGGAGGGAGTATCCAGCCCCACTCCAGTGTGGGGCTCACAGCGGGTACCAAAGCAGAAGCACTTACATTGGTGATGTCCCCGAATGCCGACCTCTTCTTGGGTGCGCCCTGGGGTGAGGATGGAGACCTCTTGGCCTGACAGCTCTCCTCCTGCAATAGAATCTGTTTGAAATAGGGGCCTGCTGCCCCATAGGAGCCCCCCCCACCCCTCGCCTGGCTCAGGACTCACCTTTTCAGGGTTGGCATTCTCTGCAGCAGGGCCCATCTTGCCTGCTCGGGGCTGCTTGGTGGTCACCATCTTGGCATTGCGTGGCAACGGCATTGCCTCCCTCAGTCTCTACAAACAAGCTGGGAGCAGAGCAGGGCTTGATGAAGGTGACTGCTCAGGGACACCCTCACAGGCCACA
>NW_009921615.1:88512-99074 GCF_000696875.1 Nestor notabilis | reverse complement strand
ACACCGTGAACAAAGTCCAGCCCAGCCCAGCCAGTCCCAGCTGCCTTCTGCCTGGAAAAGAGCTGTAAGCCACTGCAGTCTCTTACACAAGAGCTGTAAACTGCTGCAGCCACCAGAGCTGCACAGCGAGCATTAAAACCTAACGTGGCTTTATAAAACAACTGGGGCCATGTCCAAAGTGTGGCCCTAGATTGTTGTGTCCCTCCTTTCCAGGACAGGGCTGACCAGAGCCATCTCCAGGCGTTTCTGTTCCAGCACTGGAGGCAGAGCAGGATTCAGGCAGGGACAGGAAGGCACAGACAGGCGCTGGTGGTTTCAGCTGAAGCTCCCAAACCAGTTCAGGTGACAGGGGACCTCTTTTCAGCTGAGCTGTGCCCCCTCTCCACCCAGGAGCCCCCCAGCAGCCCAGTCACTGTCCCCATCGGGTGGGGGGATGGCCTGTGGGGCTGGAAGGGGGAAAGGCCATGCGGGACTTCTCCCATGCTGCTCAAAAGCTCAGCTGCCCATCTCAGGCCATACTGGCTTCAAACTGCGAGGTGAAAAGCTCCATTTGCTGTTATCAGCCCCCCGCTATCACTCCTCTCTGCCTGTGCTGTATTTGTAGCTCCCTGACTTCATCTTCCAGACCAGTCCAACCGCTGCCAGCTTCCAAAAGCTGGGCACACACACACACACACACACACATACATAGACCCTTGGGAATGGTCTCACTGGAGCATGATTCGCTCCAGCCCTGGCTGCAAGGCTGTGCGCATGCCCACGTGTGAGGGCTGTCTTTCCATTAGGGAATCATCAGCTTGTCAACAGGAATTACACAAACGGACCCTGGCTGTCCATGAGCACATTGTGAGTAAGTCACTGCCTGACCTCTAGTCCTATTTTATTTACAGAGCACGAGGACAATTCAAATTACTGAGCTCATCTGACATCGCAGGGGTGGTTCAGGGACACTACTGGTGCCATGGTGACTTCCAAGAACTTAAAACAATTCCCAAATGAGTAAAATATTCCACAGTTTCATCCCTTCTTCTTTGGACACTTGAGAAAAGCCCAACTGGTGAGGATCAGGTTGGCTGATGATGGGGGATAATGCAAGGATAACACAAGCCAATCTTCCCCCGATGCACAGGGATGGGTTAAATGTCTGCAGTCTCCAACCCACATCTTCTGCATCAACCAGCTGCACCACCAGCTGCCTGCAGCACATCCACAGCCTGGAAAAGCTGCCAAGCACCTTCTCTCTGAAGTGCCCACAACGCACATGTCCATGTTCAGAAATGATGGGATCATAACTCAGATTTTTTTGATTAGCTTTGTTTAGGTTTGTGTTTTCATAGAGATTAGAGTTGGTGGCAAGCGCAACCCCAGTCCCTGGGCAACAGGCAGTTCTAGGTGGGGCTGGAAACAGCAGCACAAGCTTCCCACAGTGGTTCACATGCACCAGGCTCAGCCCTGCTCTGATGGGTTCACCTCGAGGAGGGAAAGCCAAGGCTGGTCCCCACTCTCATGTCTCCCACCCCAATCTGCTGACCCCAAGGGGTGACAGTGCCAGGACAAGCCCCTGTTGCCAGGGCAAACACCACGTATTTAGTCCCAGCCAAAAGCACTGGTCAATCCTAGCACAGGGTTCCCTCAGAGCCCTCCCAAGTGAAAAAGGACACAGCCTTTGGAGCAGTCTGGTCCCTTGGACAAAGCACATTTTCCTCAGCAGACACATTCCTGCCCATGGTGAGTTAATGAAAGCCTTTAGCAAAGCTGCTCGGGAAGATGAATCATTTTACTCCCCTTCTGTTTTTACTTTAATAACGACCAATGTGATTGTCTCGACAAAAGGAAAGCAGCTGGGAGGAAGCTCGGGAGGAAACCCAAACTGGTTCAGTGCCCGCCCGCGACGTAACGTCAGACAGTGCCTGACCCAGACCCTCCTCCTGCTCAGACAGCGAGACGCAGCCAAGAGATGAATGTTAAATCTGAACGCTATTGTTTGAGAGAAGGCAATAAACCCTCCTGCATGAGGTTGATGTGCCATTCCCGAGTACAGTCCCGGTGCCTTTGACACGTGGCTCCCCTTGTATTAACCCTTTAACACTTTGTTACCTTCTACACTTTAAGAAACAAAAGTGCTTTTCAACACCTTTGCCTGTGGAAGTGTGAAAGCAGCTTCTTCACAGATCCAGTGACATGCCAAGTGGAGGCAGAAAGCACAACTTGAGTTGTTCACCACGAAGACTTCCACGATGTAAATTACTGTGTCTCTCAGGATGGGAAATGTGCCACATGCTGCATTTTGGAGTCCGCAGCCCTTTTATCTAAGTTGTTTTTTTCCTTCATCCTTGTCTCGCTCCATGACAGTTTTGAGATTTTTGGCATCCTAACTGCAGCCTGGCTTGTCAAGCTCAACATCAACAGAGCCTTTATATGTACGTGAGAAATGAGAATAGAGACAAAAATAGTTATTAACTCTGCTTTTAGAATACTGAACAAGCAGAATGGCTGTGTTCCAGGAACGGGTTTTAACCGCTTCTGATCCACATCTGTTTAACACTGTCCAGCACTGCTGGCTTCAGTGGGTTGCTCCTCAGGCTTGGCAGGAGGGCTTTCCTCCTCGCGCTTCTCTTTCCGTGACCACATTAGCAGGTAACACAGTGCAAGAGGAGCAAACCTGAAGTAGAAGAGTTGGTGCTGATGAGCAGTGTCCTGTCTGTACCCCCTGATCCTCCTTGGACACTGACAAGGACCCTCTCAGAGACCTCAGCCTTCCATGTGTGAGCAGGAGCAATGTCCATCCCTCTTGGTGCTCGCAGGGCTGGGAAGCTGCGCTGAGCCTCTCGTGCTTCCAGCATGATGACTCTGCCTTGCTCTAAATGAGATCCAGACAAACTGTTTCTCAGAGACCATCCCAGCTTGCTGCAAACACTAAAACAAGTTTGGAAACACTGGGAACACTGGACTCCATTAAAAAGAGGCGATCCATGCCAAGGCTGAGAGAACAAGAACGTGACCTAGCGGGACTGCCTTGGCTTGCAAATGGCTCATGGACAAAGCTCGCTCTTTCTCCCTTGCTTTTCACTATTGCCAAGCAGCGCCTCGCTCCCTTTATTCTGGCAAGTGTCTTAGGTAAAATGTACAAGAATTTCTCTCCATGCCAGTGAATTTTAGAGCAGAAGATGGAAAACGGCGCTGGGTGACAAGCCAGGGTTCAGCAAAGTGCCTGAGCGAAAGCCTATGCACAGGCCCAGCAGAGAATGGACAAACCCTGCAGAACTACTACAGTGAGGCACAACACTTGGGCCCAGCACTGCAGAATGCTGTAAAACTTGTGCCACACTTGGAAGAGATGTGCATTATAACAGGGAGTAACAGGCATGGCCCTGATCCTCACCCGCCACATGGTGCTTTCCCCACGCTAATAGACCTCCCAAAATCAGAGCTGCTCAATGTCCACAGTAGGAACACTAAAACTCCAGCTACTTGGGCAATTACAGCAAAGTATTTCCAGGTAGTTTTTAAAGGCATTAGTAAGATAAAATGAAGAAAAGAAATACTGCTGTTAAAAGGTTTGTTAAACACTCGCCTTATCATCCAGCCACTTTATTTTAATGAGGTTTGTTTTACTCCTTCTGGTATTTGCTTTGTGACACCGTGTGAGTCTCAGAGTATTTCTGTGCAAGATAAAGGATTCTGCTTGAGTAGGTTGGGGCTGGGAGTGCTGCAGGAGGATGCTGGTCAGTGCAGTCACCACTTGTGCCCTGTGTCACCACCGGCTAGGAAAGCCTCTGCTTTCATCCCCCAAAAGCTCTGAGTGCTGTAGATCAGCCACGTCAGGAGAGAGCCACATGCCCATCCCACAAGTAGGAACACAGCTACATGATTTTTATTTATGGTGATATTAAATATGCAACAATCATTCCCCAACATCAGAGTAATAAACATCGCTGCTCCATCTGATCTGGAACCAGCCAGCATGCTTCTCACATCCAGAGAGAGACAAAATGCTGAATTATTTATGCTTTGAACAGGAACAAATACAGAGAAATAAGTTAATTTGGTACAATGCAGCCGAGCACATTCGGGGCATATTATTGTACATCCTTCAATCAAAATGTACTCTCTCATTACACTAAACTATTGTTTCTCCTCCAAAAAGTAGGTTAAAGAATTCTAATTAAGGGATCAGCGGAATCATTTCTGACAAGTTGTTTTAGATCTGACTATACATGTAAAACCACCATCCCTGTAAATCCTCGAGCATTTATTGGGATACAGCATCAGCCTGCACAGAGCACTAGGAAAGCAGTGGCTGGATGACTTTCCAGGAGATGAACAGATTCAGTTGGTTGGTGGGAGCAAACCTGTTCCCAACTTTGTTCTACAAAACTCCTTCTAAACCAAAACAACTCTATTGTGGTAACCAAATACCAAAGAAGTGGAGGAAAAAAAGAAACTGAGCTGTTCTGCCCTGTATCTGCACTTCCCCTGATCACTAATCCTACCATAACAGACTTTTCAAAGCCAGTATCTGTGCATCTCAGCAGTGACCTACACTACTGCCCTGTTCGTTACAGAGTGGAAATAAGCCTGCAAGTGTCAGTCATAGAATTATAATCACAGACCAGTTTGTGTTGGAAGGGACCAACCATCCAGCTCCAACCCCTGCCCCGGCCAGGGACACCTTCCACTAGAGCAGGTTGCTCCAAGCCCCTGTGTCCAACCTGGCCTTGAACACTGCCAGGGATGGGGCAGCCACAGCTTCTCTGGGCACCCTGTGCCAGCGCCTCAGCATCCTCACAGGGAAGAGCTTCTGCCCAAGAGCTCATCTCAGTCTCCCTGCTGGCAGGTTAAAGCCATTCCCCTTGTCCTGTCCCTACAGACCCCCAGTCAGAAGTCACAAAGTTGTCACAGAGGGTTCTGGCAGTGCCAGGGAGCTCTGGCAGTGCCGGTGCCACATCCTCCCCCTGCTTCCAGCCACACTGTCTTCTGGTCTAGGCAAGTCACTGCAAGGACAACCAAACTTTTGGATCCAGTGTTTTCACTGTACCTGCACTGGTTTCTTTATGTTTTATTCAACATTCCCCTGCCCATATAGAAGGCTGTAAATACCAGCATGTTAATGAACTCGTATTATAGTCATTATAGCTATTAACCAAGGAGGGCTGTGAAGTTTCGGGGCTGTTGTGCAAGCCTGCACACCAGGGAGCAACACAACCAGCCACAGCCTCATCCTCATTCCCAGCGTCTGCTTCAGAAGCAGAGGAACAATTCCCAGATCTTGGGGTCCTGTTTGGCAGTGCTGGGCCTCAGCCCTGCCACTGATAGATCTGAAACATCCCAGAAAGCTCAGTCATTAAATGAAGGAATTAAAGATACTCCACAGCTGCACAGAAATCCTCCTACTTGCCGTATCAATGCAGGATCACTGTAACACCTTCCACTCTGCCCTGAGACCTACAGCCAGTACTAGCCAAGTGTTTGTCATGCCTTGCTGACATTTCAAGCTCAACAGGAATGAAAATCCAGAGGGAAAGTGGTGCAATTGCAGGAGGAATGACAGGAATTCTGGGACAGGATTTGGAATGCCTTCGGAGACTGATTTTTCATCAGCCACATCAAGCCCTCTACTACCCACGTGTGTGTGCATGTGCTAGGGAAGGGGATGAGATGAGGAAGGGGGATGAGAGCTGTCCTTCCATTTCTCAACAGTTTCTTAACTTAAATCCTTCATTCTGAGCATAGGAACTAAATCAGGCTCAAGGAAGGAAAAACTTAATTAATCAGTGGTAGCCAAGTTCAAAGTGCGCCTGGGGTCAGCTTCATTACTGCCCTTCCCTTTGGAGGTGCAGGGTTTATGGATAATCCCTGTCTACTGCAGAATGACAACTAGCTGGTGCCTAGTACTTTGTGGCAGTAACTAAATTTGAAGGTCTCTTTTCTTTCCACTCATCTTTTTAAAACTTAATATTGTCACTGCAATATAAGTGAGGGCATTTATAGCCCAAGGGTTTTAGGATACCACGCACGGTGTGGTGACACCATGGAGAAGCTCCATGTCGTACCTTGCAGACTCCCCAGACCGCATTTTGAACACAGGGTTTACACTGATCCCAGTGAAACTGGGATTTACTTTTTTTGTGTGGTACCTCACGGAGGTAACAGGCCAAGGAACCTGCTTATTTAATATCTGCACATCCACAAATCTACTGTTCAATCCCTGGAACTGAAGCATCACAGCAATTTATTACCTATGTGGACAGAACCACTCAAGAATTTAACCAATAGCAACAGCCAGCAATCATCTGATTAAACACCAGCAACATCAAAGCCACTCAGAGGGTGATCCACTCAGAAGTGCAGTGCTTTGACCGGGCTGAGTGCTGGGTCCCAGCCAAGCTGGGAATGTTCCCACTTCTGTCCCATAGGACTGACTTGAGTCTCAGTGCAGAGAGGGGTAGAGGGATATGACACCTCCTGGTTCACATTCAGGTTGATGCTGGAGTGTTGTGACACTCAGCCTGTTCAGCCTATGAGAAGAGACTGCAGGGCACGAGGACTATACGTCCTTGAGAAAGACAAGAGCTGTTCAGGCCACAGGGCAGCACCGGTGAAACAAGTGGCTAAAACCTGGCAGTGAATAGATTGAGACTTGAAAATCAGAAGAGGGCTTTTAACCATGGGAGAAGTGAAATCTGACATTAGCCTTCCATAAGGAGGGAGAGTGGGGGAGAAAAACCTCCATGATGTTAAGTTGGAGATAACACATTTATGAAGGATATTCTAAACCACTGTTATCAGTAACAGAACAGGGCTGGGTCTGCTGAACAAAGACATTCCTCCTGGTCATATGGAAAATGGCCTGGCTGGTCTAAGTGTTTCCTAGGACAGTCTCCTTGGCATGCACAGAGATGTACAGCCCATTCTTGGATCTCCTTCCTGGAGGTCTGGTCCAGCAGGACAAGTTAGACAGAGGTGTCCAACATAATCACTGCTCCCAGCTACGGCAGAGGAGTACAAATTAGGGGAGCCCATGACGCTGTGGTCATTCAGTCCCGATTAGCTCCCGTCTGTCCCACAAACAGGAACATCCATACTGGATAGAAAGAGCCACATTCCCATAAGCCCCACAGCTGCCTGTTGACCTTGCTTGGAATCTAACTCCATGATGCAGAAGAGCTGAACAGGAGGAGCTGGCTGGTCCCTGGCCAGGAGCAGGCAGGTGCCAGGGCTCCCCTGCCATGGATCCAGTGCCTTCCAGGGAAACATTTGTTGGACCCGGGATAGTGAGCCCTACCCCATGCCTAAATAGTAAAGCCAGCATTTAGTTCCTTCATCTCCACACCAAGTATCTCATTTCAATTTAATTTCACAGTTGTAATGGATTTTTCAAAAATATTCAAGAACATATTTACTTTCCAACATCTTATTTCCTTTCACATTCAAAAAAACTTTCCATCTAATCCCCTAAGTCATCCTACAGCCTGAATAATTCCAGGTTTTTAATCAATAGCTGTCAGACTTGTCGAATTACTTTAGGGACCACAAAGCAATTTTTAAACATTCATAAACCCTCGTAGAACAGTTAAGTGCACTGAATTCGAAAAGAAAGGGGAACTGAATAACACTGATCAAATAGGATTATATTCTGGCAAATTATAAATTAGGTTTTTATGAATCCTCTCACATTTACTTATCTAGTGTCAGGCTTCTCCCGCTGCAGGAAGGAGTGACTCTTCACCTCTGGAGAAAGAAGCCTTTTCTCTTTTGCTTCTGACCCTGCTAAGCAGGAGCAGGGTGCAGTGCTTTTTTGTGTTGTCCTTTCTACAAGCAGTATCACTACCCAGCCTTGGGGTTCCCTCCATCACCCTGCTGCCTAGGCCAGAGATGGTCTAGGAGCTGCTGCTCTGAAGCTGTACAAATGCATCTTGGCTCCTGGCGTCGCTCCCAACTCAGTCTTTGCTTCCCAGTGTGCTTCTGGCACAAGGATCTGTCTGACATGTCAGTCGAGAAATGAGGGTGGCCAAAAGTTCTCAATTTATTGGACATCTGTACCCAAACCGCAGC
The DNA here is from genome assembly GCF_000696875.1 of Nestor notabilis. Taxonomy (NCBI): domain Eukaryota; kingdom Metazoa; phylum Chordata; class Aves; order Psittaciformes; family Psittacidae; genus Nestor; species Nestor notabilis. The sequence continues at coordinate 91,019 of NW_009921615.1, read as the reverse complement.
TTGAACCCTTTATGGGGATGCTTTTCCACAGTGCACTGAGTCAAACTATGAGGGGAATGGGGGAGCCTGTGCTGCTGTCCCCAGTTCTCTGCTTGTTCTAGCAATAAAGGAGATCAAGAACATCTGAAGAAGTCAAACGCGTTTCTCCAGAAATGACTTTATACACAGCAGTCCCACTTCATCATTGCAGCTTCCTTCTTAAATTTGAGGGATGTGGCCTGCATATGGGGTTAAAAAAGGGAGCTTCATAGCTACACCAGGAATGTTGGAAGCCTTCCAGGGAAAAGTATGGTTCAGATCAAAGATGGGATGAAGGAAGATCAGAAGAAAGGAACGTTTCAGCTGGCCACATGCAGACTAACAAGTCCGAATCCTCTGCCTTCTTCCTTCCAGCTGAACTTACTCTTCCAGTGCCTCAGAACCACCCCAAACATACCTGTGCTTCTCCTCTTCCCGTGTGACATTGTCTCCCTCTGGGGCAGCCTCCTTGCCATTTAATCAGAAGAGCTGGGCATGTGGAGCCTCAGAGGCCACAAAGCCACACTGAAGAAGGAGCTGAACCGTCTGTGGCACTGAGTGCAGCGTGACACCAGGGACATTCCCATTTCCGGGGTTCATGGATGCAGTCAGCACTGTCAGCTCTGCACAAGAGGAGGTATCAAACACATTCCCTGGCTGTCTGCATCTGCTGCAGATGTCCTCTGCCAGAGATGTGCAACTTTATCTGTAAAGCCTCACATACCAAACAAAGGCTGCTTGTAACCTTGGCGCTGCTTTCTGGTGTCCCAGAAGGCTCTTGCTGTTGCCATCTTCATCATTGCTGAACTGACAGCAACAGGAGAGACCCATCTCTCACAGTTGGGCTGCTGTATGCTGACAGCCCGCAGTTGTCATACCCTTGCCCAGGCTCAAATGCCCAGAGCAGGATATCCAGCAAGCAGCGGTTCTGAGACCCAGCTGACCTAGTTGTGACAAGGGTTCCATGTCTAAACCATCTCTCTGGAAGCTGAACCTGTCCTGGCTTTGGGAAGCCTTGTTCTGAGAGCCCAGATGGCCAACATCTGCCCTACTGCTTTCTGAGCCTTCAGCTGGGGTCTGGAAATCATTACCACAAACAGCTCGGAGATGGGAAAGGAGTGTACGAACCAAGAGCTAGTGCAGGTCAGGAGGGAATGTGGGATTGTCTGATTCACACAGTTGCTTTTTTTTGTAGTTCAAACTGAAGCTGCAAAAATATTTCTCGATGATGAGAACATTTCAGCAAGTTCAGATGTTTTTAGCTTTGCTTTTCTTAGTGAGGTGCTTAGTGGCTTTGTCAAGCTACACATCAGAGACAGGAAAAGTCTTTTATTCTCCTTCAGCTTCCCCTGTATTTAGCTTATTGTGAAGTGTTTGCCCAGTGGAACAGAAAACCAAACACAGTCAAGCACACTGTGCTACCATACAGAAGCTCACACAAACATATGTGCAACTACATGTATTGCATGTTCTAGGCCAGAACAAGAGCTAATTAAACAGTAAAGAACTTTACAGGACACGGAGCAGATTGGTTCAGCATCAGTGATGGAGCTAACTTTTCCTTTCAACTTCAGTGATTAACCCCCTGAATTACACTTGACAAGGATTCAAGCATTTCATTACTTTGCTTTAGTAATAATAATAAAAATCAGAGTGCTTTTTGTCAGGAGATACCCTGCCCAGGGATTTGTTAAAGAGCATTTAATTACAGGGTTATTTCATTAAATGGAAAAATTGAACTGAAGACAAGAGGCTGTGATTTTGGGGAAGAAGAGTGACAGTGAAAAAGAGGCACTTACAGAGCATAGAAGTAGAGAAAACACCCTAAAAGAAGCACTGAGGAGCAATTTCTCCTCATATTCAGAGAAAGGACCCCAACGGCACGGCCAGGACTGTCCCAGCCAGCCCGGGACCTGCATGGAGCTGGGAAGGCCCAGCCAGCACTCGTGCTTACTTGCTTGGCTGTAATTCAAAGGATTAATTAACAAACACCATCAGTTACCACGGGGGCACTGCCAATATGAAACTACTCAGAAGTCACGAGACAGAGGGGTCTAGGCTCAGGGTTCTGCTCTCCCATAAGAGACGCTCAGAGTGGTTGTAATGACAAACTGGAGAGAACCCGACTGAACAAAACACTGTCCCACAGACACAGGGAAAAAGCTCATCAAGTGGAGTAAGAAAGACGAAACAGCCGCTGTGAACATGGATTTTAAGTCGACCACAGTGTCCTCAATGTGTTTCACAACCATCGCGGTGTACTTCCTTCCTAGGAGGGTGAAGTGCAGGCAGCACGGAGGCAGGAGCTGCCACCCCCTGCCTGGGTGTCCCACTGCGGGCAGAGGAAGGGAGAGGAGAGAGCCCCAGTGTTTGGGTTTCAACAGTTTGTGCTTATCTGTGTTTGTGGAAGCACTTCAGAAACTCCGTCAGTGCCTCGGGGAGCGGTTTCCTGGTCTGAGCAATCTGGGAGCCAGGAATAACCCAGGAAC
>NW_009921615.1:86365-88481 GCF_000696875.1 Nestor notabilis | reverse complement strand
GTGACGAACACAGGAACCAGCAAGGGCGGTTCAGCTCCCGTGTGCAGAGGAGTGGGAACAGGTCAGATCTGCCTCACTTCAGTCCCTGGCTGGGTGGGAGAAGAGAAAAAAGCACCAAACAGAAAAGCTTAGATCTGTACAAACACGTTGGGTTCCTCTTATCTCAGGCTGTACCTTTTCTGCCCAGAACATCTCCCTCAAACTGCCAATACAGGGTTTTGATTCTCTTTTAAAATAGAATCATAGCATAGTTTGGGTTGGAAGAGACCTTCAAAGCTCATCTAGTCCAACCCCCTGCAATGAGAAGGGATATTTTAGATCAGGTTGCTCAGAACCACCTCCAGCCTGGCCTTGAATGATGCCATTTCCAAACCATGCTTCCATTACTTCCAAACGTGATAGTTTCTCCAATACGAGAAATAAAATCCATCCTGGATGAATGTTAACATTAATAGCCCCAAAATCACTTCCTGTCACGCTGGCATAGTGTTATTGCTAAATATACCCAACAGGCATTTAATCTTTACCTGTCTGCCCAAGCCACTGCTCAGAGCCCACGCTAAGTGGACTCTTGTGCTAACACTGGTGCTAATGGCCACAAACACCCTCTGCTTTCACATCCCTGAGTGCTTTTCACAGCTGAGTAACTCCAGTCACCATCAGCCAGGCTCACAGCTGTTATCAGTAAATAAGAGAGAAAAACCAGCCTTTGCCTCCTAAAAGTTATATGCTTGTCACCGCCTTTAAAAGGATGCTCTGAATACAGAGCAACGTATGAGGAGCATGAATACATACAGATTGAGACACACTTTTTTAAACCCCACTCGAAGGCTCAATGCTACAGGAAGCTTTTCAGGTGGAAAAGTGGAGAAAATGCCATAAAGTGCTAAAATATGTGGTCAGTGCTGCTGAGGAGCTTTGGCACAGCACTGCCCAGAAATGTGAATGGTGCTGGGATGGATCTTGGAAGTTCAAGACCACACGAGCTCTCCTGTATTACAGTTCATTCCTCTCATTAAAACAATAAATCTGGTTTAGGAATACAGTTCCATATAAATACCATGAGATCTGGCCTTAATACACTCAGCTTTATAATTAACACCAACTTTAGTGTCTACGAAGGCTAAGAGGTCTCTGGGGTTCTTGATCAGGGAATAAACCTATTTAAGGCCTAGATTTATGGTGTATTACAGCTGTGGATTTAGCAGAGGTTGGGGCTTCAACAGTTCAAAAGTGCTTCAAGGGGACCTTCTGCAGCACAGGGGGATGCAGGAGCCCGTCCCTCAGGTGAGCAGTGAGGCTGCAGGGCAGGGTAGAGACTAAAGCATCATTTCCAACCAGCTCTTGACTAAGCAGGAGCAAGAAGCAGAGACGGAAAATACCCTGAGGTTATAAGGTGGTATTTAAAAGGAAAAGTTCCATTGAGAACCTACTGCTGGGATTTGATTTGCTGCCATTCCCATTGGCATTTCTGGGAATTTTCCCCTTTATAAATAAAACATTTTAAAGTAAAACATCTTGCTTCTAGGTTTTCTGGTGCAACCGAGTGAAGAGCACCGCACAGTATCTTTGTAGGAATAGAGCTCAATTAGCTAATGGGCTCGGATCTGTGCTGCAATCATAGCAAGGGAGAGCAGTGCCCCAAGCAACAGGAACTGTGCAAACACATGAAATGAACAAAGCCACAGAGATTCACCATTTCAAGCATGACCCACCACAGCCATCCAGCCACTCAACTTTTGCCATCTCTGAGATGGGGATGTGGTCTATGGCAGCTTGAGGAGCTCTTAGGAGGACTTACACAAGAATAATACAAACATATACAATATTTTCTAATCTATGTGTTAGACATTATTTTCCAAGAGCATTTTCCTGTAAGCTGCTGGAAGACCTGACTCACTCCATGGCCTTTGGCAAGAGGCTTCTCTTCTCCATCCTTTCATTTATGTTTCTAGCCCAATATCCCACAACAAGCTTCTCGTCTATCTAATATGGTATCCTGCCTCCAGCAGCAGCTAATAGCTGATGTTTCAAAGGAAGGCAATCTTGTTAACAAAGGGAAAATATAGTTCCTGACCCTTGAAGGCAGGCAGGCAGAGCCCTGAAACTTTTGATT
>NW_009921615.1:86031-86347 GCF_000696875.1 Nestor notabilis | reverse complement strand
TGTTGGTTGCTTAGCTACAAATATTCTCAATGCTCATACAAGGCTCTCTCCCGACCTCCTCCTCACCGCCACGATTTAAGTCCAGCCACAGTTTATTTTTCTTGAAACCTAGGTGATGAAATTTCATGTTGATGTTACATCTGTGATGCAGAATGTCCCGCTCCCTCTCCAGCACTGGGCAACTGCCATTAGCGTTAACAGGAGCAGAGGGGGCTCCATTCCACAAGTCCCCTCCAACACCGAAGATGGGCAACAGCGCTGAGCTCTGATGTAGGAGAGCTCTTAAAAGAGGAAACAGCATGGAAAAAAGAGAGAG
>NW_009921615.1:75106-85916 GCF_000696875.1 Nestor notabilis | reverse complement strand
CCCAAGCAACAAGAAATAAGGGGTGGATGGAAGCAGCTGATACCAGACTGCCATAACGAGGGGCAAACATCCTGACCACATGACAGCATCCCTATGGATCGCCCTCTCCCCATCCTCTTCACGTGTGTCCCGGGCTGCCCGCAGAGCACGTGGCTGCAGCCTTATGGCTCTCCTCTGCCAGCATCCTCCTGGGGTTGCCGTAGTGTGAGTGCTCATTAAACCTCAGGTCCAGCCACTACCATCTCCCACCCTCCATTGCACTGATGTGAGGGACAGGAAGAGGCCACCAGCAGGTGACATGAGTCAATAGGAAACACTGGTCTGGTCTCAGTCAGGGTTAAATAAAATTACTGCAGAAACAATAGTGTCTCGGAGCTACCCGTGGGGAAACAAGGAGAGGGGGTCTGGGTATGAGCACTGGGACAATCGCTCACACCAGCTGTGGGGACAGGACAGGCAGCAGAACCTAAAGGTGGCTTTTTTCCTGTCTGCTGGAATTAGAGAACAATGAGCAAAACCTCTCTGGTAGGAAAGGGAAACACGTGGCCCCGGCCCCACAGCCGTGCTTTGAGATCTCTCACTGAACACAGCTAACAGAGACCACTGGTTTGGGCTGGAGGGGACCTTAAAGCTTCTCCAGCTCCAGCCCCCTGCCACGGGCAGGGACACCTTCCACTAGAGCAGGTTGCTCCAAGCCCCTGTGTCCAACCCGGCCTTGAACACTGCCAGGGATGGGGCAGCCACAGCTTCTCTGGGCACCCTGTGCCAGCGCCTCAGCACCCTCCCAGGGAAGAGCTTCCTAATGGAAGGCAGATCATTACGTGACTCTGAAGTAACAGCTTAGGAAGCAATGGACAAGTGTGGAGAGCTGTTAGTGCTGTTCGATTCTGCTGGAGCAACTTGAGCAGTAAAAAGCACCTTTGGAGCTAACAGTGCCTCGTGCTTGGTGAGCAGGTAATAGAAGAGACAGAAGTGCTGGGAGTCAAGGGTCTCTTTATCAAACTCGTTTTTAACTAACAACTTTGCACTGATGCCAGGAGAGAAGCAGAAAGCTCCCGTCAGCACCGCAACCAGTGATTAATCTGTTGCACGGCGCTTTGCTTGCTCGACTTGACAGAGCTCATCAATTCTCATTGTTACTGATGCTGTCCTGGCCCAGGGGCCGGGCAGGAGAAGGCTGCCTTGTGCTGCAGGTGTCCTGGACAACTGCCTGGCCACGGTCAGGGAAGCACAAGCAGCCTGACTGCGGCTAACCCCCATTTATCATGGACACCGGCTCCGGATCCGAGCACCTCCATGTGCAAGGGGGCAGAGCACACGTACGGACACTCAGACACACGCAGAGGAGGTGTCACCTCACTCTGTGCAGCAGTTCTCTGCCCACCGTGGGCTGCAAGCTGTGGCACCACAGAAGGGCTGCCACAGGCATCACTTGGAGCACTCTTCATCCAGCCCCGTCACCTGGATCCCAAAAGGAACTAGAATGTTCAGTGACAACACCCTGAGGAGCTTGGCGAGGCCAAGTCTGTGTCACTGCATAAAGCACCAAGGACCCCTGTCAGTACAGGTAATACCTGTGCTGTGCTGTGGCTGGGAGAGCCCTGGTCCCACATCTCTGACATTTCTCTCTTGGCATGGTCTGTGTAACTTCATGCTCTCAGCTCTACTGATGCCCGTCATTCCAAGCCCCACGGGCTCACCAGGCACTGACTGCTCTCCACACTGCTGTGTGTGTTCTCCCCATATCACTTGTCCCTAAGTGCTGACCAAGCTCCAGCAGGAGAGTTCCCTAAAACATGCAGCAATTCTCTGAGTCGCAGGGAAGGAAAGAGAGATCCAAGAGCAAACAGCTCTAACAGGGGGACTGGTTAAGTGGTGGCCTTGGCAGTGCTGGGTTAAAGGTTGGAGCTGATGATCTTAAAGGTCTTTTCCAACCAACATGATTCCATGATTCCGTGATACTATTCTACGAATCTCCATGCTGGAGCTTTCTGTTCTCTCCCATGGGAGCACCATGTTGTGCAACCCCTCAAGAACGTTCTGGCCCAGCACATCAGTCAAGCACCTCGCAGGATATGACAAACTGCTCAGAGGCTTTGTTAAAGCCTTTTTTTCATCATTTTATCCATCTAATTCTTGTTTTTATTGTCTTTGCTGTAAATCTGCTGGCTGCAGCCCAGTCTGCATCCTGCTCTTTCCTGGAAAACAGAGTGTGCCAGACCCGCCCATTGCAGCAGGGCACAAGGAACCAGTGCTGGGGAGAGGAGAACCTCTCGGAACAAGACTGCATATGCTAACGTGTTATAATAATGATATATAATACACCTGTATGTGTTAGTACTAATGCATATGCTGTATGCATAGTCACCCACTGGAGCAACTGGCAGCTTGGGCCCAGCATTTAACACAACTCCAGCAGACATCACTGCCCAGAAAGTCTTAAAATTGAGTCTTCAGCACCTAAAATCAGGACTGAACAAATCAGTGCCTTTACGTTTTGCTATCCCAGGTGACAGAACTCCAAGTTCCTTGAATTGCTCTTCTCAACACAAATGACAATTGTATCTTGTATTATTAAATCTGTCATCAAATTGCAGGTCTCTGAAACGGTGAAAGTCAAAGAGAATCCAAGGAGGGGGGTGTTTCTGTACAATACCCAGCAGAGCTGAGGGAGCCTTTTAAATAAGAAAAGGTGTTATTCCTGTCACTGTCAGCAGAAGGAAACTCACAGAATCACTGAGTGCTCTCTCATCCCACTCACTACCTTCCCAGCTTCCCAGCCATGCACCCTGGGGCCACAAAACCCTGGCACGTTGCTGTGCTAGAACCCCAGAGAGGCACAGGGCTGGGTGTGAGTGAGCACCCTGTGCTGGGCGACGTCTCCTGCTGAGCTGGGGCTCCCCTTTGTCTACAGCACAGCTCTGCTCACATCTCCCTCTTCTAATATTGTCCCTAACGAGGCCACGGGAGCCCACATTGCATTTACAAGCCCCACGGCATCCCTCTTCTCCCCAGGGCTGCTGTCATGCCCAGGAACACCTCCTGCTCATTGCTTGTGTAGTGGGAAGGATGGTGTCAGGAGCCCTGGCACGGGGCTGCAGAGCCACAAGGCACCGGGTTCTGCTGGACGGGTCTCTCCGAAGACTCAGTCCTGCTGCACTTGTGCTGCTCAAAGGAAAGTGACCAAAATGGGGAATTATTTCATTCTGAATGAATGGATTCTTCCCTGGGAGGGTGCTGAGGCGCTGGCACAGGGTGCCCAGAGGAGCTGTGGCTGCCCCATCCCTGGCAGTGTTCAAGGCCAGGTTGGACACAGGGGCTTGGAGCAACCTGCTCTAGTGGAAGGTGTCCCTGCCTGGGGCAGGGGTTGGAGCTGGAGGAGCTTTAAGGTCCCTTCAACCCAAACCATACTGTGATGGCTGGGAATCAGAAGGAAGCAAGGAGAGTCATTCAGTTTACCTCTGAACATTACCATGACTATCAATTACCATTTGCTACACCAGGCATGATTTAAAGGGAACAAACACAGATGCGGTCTTGACCTTCTCTCTCCTCCCTGCACTCTCCTTTCCTTACCCCCTTCCTACAAGCCACGATCCTTGAGCCTACCTGGGGCAGCTGCTCAGTGCTGCTGCTGGGGCAAGTCTTGTCTCCAGCTCACAAGTCTGAATGAGGCTTCTCTCATCACAATACTCTTCTTTCACTATAGCTGGGTGTTCCTAGCTGTACATTGATCATAAACATGCTTCATTTTCCAACTGTGATTATTATTTGCTGCATGTATTGACTAGTGAATGGCTAAGAGGCATTGTGCTGCTGTTTAAGATATTGGAAGCAATACTGGTCAACCTGCTGCTTTTGGGGAAGAAGATGGGAGGGAGGAAGTGTGTCTGCAGCCTAATAAGGATGCAAGTGCTTGCCAGGCTTTAATTTGAAATACTTTTCTTCTTTCCAACAATATCCTTTTCCGCTGGGCGCTGGTAAGAGCGGAGCTGGACAATTGCACGGGAAGCTGGGAGAGGCTAACAATAGAGGAGGAGTGGAGTTGGGAGTGAAACCAGTCTATCTCCTTTTAGTCCAAATGAAACGTGAAAAGAAACAAATTACATGAAGGATGACTAACAAAGGCAGCTTTAACAATCGTTCCAGGGTTAGTCTTTTCAGGTTCACAGCAAGGACGCCGGGAAAGGACATTCGTTTTCCTACACTCCACAAGTTTTAGTACATCTCCCTTTACAGTCAGCTCTGCTGTGCTCCCACCACGTACACAGCCGCCTACACGCACCCTGCTTGCAAACACCCCCCCCCAGCCCGGCCAGCGCTGGTTTTACAACCATACACATCTTTTACAGTAGCTTTGAAAGCTGTACTCGTTCCATAGGCACCGCCACACGCTCCGCTCCCCTGGATGTGCGGGAACTGCTTCCCTGTCCCCTGTGCTCCCAAATCACCGGATCTCTTTTCCTGGAGCACCAGCGCCCAGAGTAAACACCTTTCAAACAAATCAGTTACCATTTGATCCCTGCATCTTTCCTTTGCTCCCTGCCAATGTCTAGAGAAGGTGCAGAACACTCCTTTGCTCGGTGGATGATTGAATGCAGAAGTTGGCTCCAGCTGCCTCGACCCCCCCAGCCTGATTTCACAGGAAGCAGCAAACATCTGCACCACTGAACTGACTGACAGACCTCGGGAGAGCTCTGTTCGGGGCAACCCAGCATTTGAACACCCAACACCCTGCGATGCTGGAGCCCCAGCGGTCCCCACCAGCTGAAGCAAGGCACAGGAAGGTCTGTTTTCCCCTTATCTGGCCCTTTTTAGAAAGCAGTATATGAATTTAAAGGATTTTAAAGGTCCAACTTCCAGAGCAAGCTCACGAAGGCGCAGGAAATACTTTGTCATTGCAGCTCCATTGTAATTTGGCAAATCCTAGTGAACTGCTGAAAAGAAAGGTAAGTGGAAAACTACCAGACACTCACCCCAGGCTTCCACAGGACAGAGAAATAAGATCAGGAAAGAAACCCAGTTCTGAGGTGCCCGGGAACGTCAGCTCCTCCGTGAGCAGTGCGAGCCCATCTCCTGCCTGTCCCTCTGCTTGGTGCCTGAGCGGGCTCTTGATCTGCTCCAGACTCCGGGACCGCCAGACTTCCTCTGCAGCTGATAGTGGGGTTATTAAAGTAAACTGACTATTGCCCTTTGTGAGGAGGTGGGGGGCTGGGAAGCTCAGCCCCTTCCCTTCCTTTGTAATTCAAACCCTTCCTTGAGGCTCTGCTCTGGAGGAGAGGCATCTGCTCCCAGCCCCTTCCCTGCTGCCTGGGAGCTCCCACAGGTACTGGCTGGGATCCAGGCTGAACAAACTGCACCGCTCTCCCAGCTTCCATGACAAAGCAGCTCATTCCTAATTAAGCTTCACCTAACATTCTTCCCCCTCATACATAATCAGTGCAGCACAGTGAACACAGAGGTAAGAAGTGAGAGGGGTTACACAGGAGCACCTCGGATCAATGTGAACATTCCCTCTTCATGTATTCAGTAACAGGCTCCCATGTCTTCCAAAATGTTGTGTATTCACCATCCATGCTCTTGGCTGCTGAAGACAGGGAGCTGCTGGTGGATGCTGGTGGCATCAGAGGAGTGCAGGTTTCCCAACCCTCCCTGCACTACTCCCAAAGCCTGGCATTGCAATGTCAATGTGCTTTCCTAGGCAGCTGCATCGGGCTTGGGCAGCCCTGATCTTTATTACTTCCTGAAGGCAGTTAATCTTTAAAGCTGAAACTATAAATGCTGCCAGCTTAGCTTGCAGCCTCCTTCTATGGGTATTTACAATTCACATTTTAAATTGTAAAGAAGCCCGGGCATGCAGGGATGTGTCCACAGTGCAGACACACAGGAATTAAAGGCCATTCTCCTCAAATCCTCTTGAAATCTAAACTTCCATTATTAGCCATACCCAGCGTGATAATACACTCTAGTCTAACAGCAACACACGCATCTCAACTCACTGTGTTTCAATACCTCACTACTCCACAAAGCCCTGGTAAACAGGCTCAGTCCAACAGATTTTCCTTCACTCTTATCAGTGAGAAAATTCTGGCACATTACAGAAATCAAAGGAAAATAAAACAAAACTGGAATAGTTAGTTGAAGTTCCCACAGCTCCTGGTGCCTCCCCCCATTTCCAGAAACATCCTCCTTGAGCAGTGGTTTGTGCTCATATCGGACAGCAGATGTTTAGATTCACTGCTCTGGGGATGACCACAAACAGTGGGGACAGTCACATTATCCATCTCAGCTGTTTGTACCATTCCCTGAGTTAATGAGAAAGGGAACTGAGAGCATCTGCTGGGATCCAGGGCATGTTCCTGCACCAGAAATCATGCTGTATCCCGAAGTGAGGGCTAAGAATGAAACGGGTTTTGCAGTGCCTGTGATGAAGTCCCTGTTTGGAGCCTGCAGGCCAAATGCCACTTCCACTGCAGCCCACGGGCTGTGTTCTCCGTTCTCCTCCATTTACAGGAGCAGGATTTGCCTATGGAGCGGCTGTCCCAGGCTAACTGCAAGCCTCCCATTTCCTGGGATCCTTTCTTTGCTCACCCTGATCCTGGGCTGGCAGGCAGGCACATCAGAACTCAACTCACGGCCTTAGGGCACTACTAGTACTTAGATATTAAATGACACAATTAAACCATGGACAGTCTGAGATGGTAAAAAAGAACAGTTCAGCAAACAAACCAACCCCCAAATCTGTGTGTCTGCTGTTATAAGAACACAAGGAGCTTGCTTTTCTTCTGTATTACACTGGTTCAAACTAATTCCACTCCTTTATTCTCTATATACATGGGCATATTGAAATAGGAATTGACCCAGCATTGAACATTCCTGGCTGAGGAATGACTCCCAGCTGCTAGTAACACAGAAGGTCCACGAGAGCCTGGGAGCGTGTGTCCATATGCATGCTTATCTCTTCATTTCAGACCATTCTCTTCCTTTCAGACCATTGATCATTCCTTGCCTGGAAGCAACAGTTAATTTACAATAACTCAGTGTCGAGATGGCAGTTTAAAATCCTCTTGAGGATTGCCCTGGGAGAAGATTTTGTCCCGGCTCTCTGCGGCCACTGCAGATTCAGCTGAGCCTCTTCTGAAGTCACTCAGTCTTAGAGTCTGATAGAAATAAAGGAAGAGAGAAGACCTCCTGGCTGCAGCCAGTGCACATCCAAACCCAGTGAAGGATCATCTCTCCAGAGCATTCTTTTGGGATTTCAATAGCAGAAATTAGAGGCAGAAAAGAAGAATAAGGCCAGTCCCAAAACCCTGCATGCAATGGAGATTATTCCCTATGGTTTATTGTTTTGTCTGGATATAGATTTAAATAACATATGACTTTTGCACAGAGTAGAAAATGCTTCCAACCTAAGTGGAGGAGAAGATGCCCCTGTGCTAACATTAACAGATTGGACCTTTCTGAAAAGGCCATGTCACAACCAGACCTGCTCCTCACCTTCCAAACAGCAATCCAGATCAAATCCACAAGAAGGACTCTTGGAGCAGATACAGGATACAGATCTAGGATACAGACCAAGTCTGGAGAATCACAGAATCAACCAGGCTGGAAAAGACCTTTAAGCTCAAGTCCAACCATTCCCAGCAGTGCCAAGGCAACCACTAACCCTGGCACTGAGGCCTCGTCTACCCGGGCTGTGAACACAGGGACGGTGACTCCAGCCCTGCCCTGGGCAGCCTGTTCCAATGCCTAAGCACCCTCTGGGCAAGGAATTGTTCCTATATCCAGTCTATCCTGGTCTCTCCTTCCTTCACTCTTACATTTGCTTGGACTCAGCTTTATCTTTCCGTTTTAAGGACTTTGCCACCTCGCACCAGCATTGATGGCTCCTGCCTTTTAACAAGCACAGACTGTGGCTAAGATTTTGGAAAGCAATTATTTAAGCATCTTCAGGTAGCACTGCAGACAGTGCCTGACGTGCCATCTATGGAAATCAGAAGGTGTCTAAAGAGGGTGTTTACAAGCAGAACGCTGCTCAAAGTCTGCCTCGGTTGCAGATAACAAGGCTGAGACAATGACAGATTTCCTTCCCCTGGCAGCTAAGAGCAGCTCCCTCTGATTGGCTTTGCCGTGTTTATCCAGGATGCTGGGAGAGAGCAGGCACCAAATATGCAATTAATTGGCAGTTTGCAGGAGCATATTGCCTAAAGATAAACAGAGTGGGTGATCCTGGCGCATGCAACACGCTGAGCGCTGCAGATGTAGCGCTGACCCAGTTAAAAAACAAACGAGGGGTTCTTGGTTCTCTTGGAAAATAATTGTATTCAAATGAAGACTTTGTGCGCGTGGTGCCTCTGGCCCGTGCGTGTTCTGCGTGTGTAAGCTGCTCCAGGGTCCTCCTGAGCCGGCAAGGACTTCGGAAATGAAGGATTTGCTGAAAACTTTGACTGCTGACATGAGTGGAGAGAAGCTGTTTTGTGCAGGCGCAGACAAGGAACTGTGACACGGTGTTAACGGCCTCTGCTCGTCACAGCGGGTGATCCGCAAGCAGGAAGAGAGGAGGGTGCTGGATCTGAGTCCAACCTAAAATCAGGTGACATGAGAAGGAACAAAACTGCCCAGGACTGACCCAGGCATGGAAGAGGATCAGGTCGAGAAGAGGGTTATTCAGGGAGGACCTGGAGCAGGGGGATGACCAATGCTCAGGAAATAGAGGGTGAGTGGAAGGGACAGGCCACAGCTTATAAACAGGTGTTGTCATAGTCATAAAGGTGACATAAACCCCAGAGTCAGGAAAGGAAATAAGGAAAACAGTAATGGAGAAGACTGGATGCTACTTGGAGGTCAGGATACACACTGTGGAGACAATCAGCTGAGGCTGGAAGGAGAAAGGCAACTTGAACGTGATGCCAGACAAGCTGGGAAGCTTGAGAGACTTCAGGAGAGGAATCTATGACATGGATCAGAGCAGCAGCACAAACCAGCGGATCAAGTGTGAGACACAAATGCTGACAGAGGAGCTCTTGCTTCAGGAGAGAGGATGCATTAGAGGAGAGGTCCTCGTTGAAGACTTTCAGACTCAGTGTTTTGCAGAACAAAGGAGAGGCCACACAGCTCCTGTGCACAGCAGTGACAGGCAATGGAAATCTCTGACCTCCCAGGACAAAAGGACATTTGCCTTCTCATTTTTTATATTTAGTGTTATAAAACTAACGACTAAAGCATGTGACAAACCTCTCACTTCATTTTACTGAGGCAGCATTGACATTACCAGCGCTGTTCAGATGGAGCAAGAAAACAAGTCATGACCTGGCAACTCCTTTGTGAGGGACAATGCACAGAGATTCTATCCAGCCTGACCAATGTGACAACTTCAAAATGCCTTTACAGGAATTACTGATCCCCTGGGGAGAGGTTTACAGCGTACTCTGACTTGTTGTTTCACTTGATACTTTCACTTTGCCCTCAGCCTAGGCTGTGAAGTGAATGGTTTCACATTCACTTTGTGCTGCACGGACTATGTCCTTCCTTCTTCTATGCTAAGGTGATTCCAGGCGAATCCTTCATGCGGGGCTCAGCCCAGCTTCCATCTGAATTGTCCCGAAGGCCAGGCCTTAACCACATGCCGTGGAGTTCGGTGTTCCAGAAGCATGGCAAAAACTCAGCAGTGTCTTAAAAAAACTTTTACTTTTAGATCAAAGTGTCTGCATTTGGGTACCCAAAATTAGCTAGCAAAATAAGTGACATTTTATTCAGAGATGCAGAATTTCCATTGATTTAATGGATTCAGCATCCCAGAAAAGTAGGCCACTTACTGATGTACCTACATAAGCATCTTCATGCTGACTTGAAGGAGCCAAGTTGTGAATGATGATGACCTTATGTTTTAAAAATCATGAGAAAACTCTGCACCCATCAGTCTGTAATTCCCTTTATTTCTGTCAGCAGCCTCATTCAAGCTGTAAAATGTGCCTTTAAAGTTTCTTGCAATGAGGTCTCCTCTGTTTAACAGAACACTTAGGCACAAGTTAATGCCTTCCCGAAGAGAAGCACTGCGGTGAATCGAGGCTAATGGCTTCCTCATACCCCTCTGGTAGAGGTGGGAATATTTCTGATCCTGATGGGAATGGCTCAGCAGCCTTGGGGACTGTTTCTGCCTCATCACTTTACCGGAGGACACTGTGACATCCTACAGGACTTAGCTCTTCAAATCACAAGTACCCAACACTGAATAAAGGGCTTCAGTGTCCCGGGCAGTGTGGAGGAGGGAGATGGGGCAGTGAGAAGCAGCAAGACCTTGAGCAAGAGGAGTTCTGAGGAGGGATATGGAACCAATGGAGCACGATCCTGGGCTAAGGCACATGAAGGAACTCCTCAACCTGCTATTTATCTTGCAACTTATCTACTTTAATCTCGTGCGACTGAAGGACTATCAGTCCTGCCGTTTGTCTGCTGAAGGAAATAGCTGTATAATTGAGCTCTGATTGTTTAAAGCATTTGGCAGGAAACAATAGATAAAAACTGACAGGACTTTCACAGTTAACAATACAAACTAATGAAGTGAAATACTGCTCAGAGAAATATTGTGACGGGTATCCATGCATTCGGATGAAGGAAAGGAAGCGTCAGGGTGGGTTCTGCACTGCAGTCCCTCAGTCCTGACTTTGGAGAAGAGTCATCGGCTCCTCCTCCTCTCTGTCCACTCTTCCACCACACTGCTGAGCCCCACAGCGCTGTCTGCAAGTTTGTTAAGAGACACTGGTTGAAGAAATTCCCAGAGAGGATCCACAAGTGAGCTGGGCTCCCATCT
>NW_009921615.1:61721-75075 GCF_000696875.1 Nestor notabilis | reverse complement strand
TGTGGCTCTTGCCGGCAGGAGGTCACCTGTGGAATGACACAGGCCAGCTAAGGGAAGTGACGGGGGAAACCCCAGAACCCGGATGGATGCACAGGCAGCACCGAGCTTCCAGCACAAGCGTTTGGGTGCAGGATTGTTCACAGCCACAGCGTGACGCGAGCTCGGCACGCAGCCAGCACAGGCAGGGAGGGCTCTGAGTGTCCAACTCGCTCCTAAAGGCAATTGCTGGATATTGAACTTTGGCAGCAAGAGTCACTGCCACTGCAGGCAGCTACAGACACATCTTACTGTCCCTTATCTTACACACTGGAGCTCAGAGCCTGAATTATTCAAAGCAGTCTCCACTGACAGCTTCTGGAAGCAGGGGGCACACAGACACACAGATGGCAGCTGTAGTTTTCCCCTGCGCCTGGAGTATCCCAATTCCCACGCGTGTAGAACTGGACAATTAGTGCAATTTGTTAAGCAGGCAGCAGGCAGCGAGGTGGAGCACACCACGCTGTGCTCTCAGAGGGTGCTGCTCCACAGCCCCTTTCATCTTCATGGCATCAGAGCAGATGTGCAGACAGGCAGCAGCCAACCTGCCCTGGCCACGAGCGTAGTGCACAGTGTATTGGTTTGGTTAGTTATGGTTCAACCACTGGCTCAGCTAAAACGACATTGGAGGCCCCAAAGAAACTAATGATCAAAAGCACTATGGGGGAGGATTTCCCCTGTTGTGTATCTTACTGTAGGCACGATAAGATTGCCCTGGTGTGCTGCCAGGAGGTTCCATGCACAGGAGAAGGATCTGTGTCTATTGTGACTATGATTAATCTCTCAGATACATCCTGAAAATCAAAGTTTCAAAGGCTCCTGGCTGCATCCAAGCTGTGACAGTGCTCCTGGGTCACTGGGGTGTTAATGCTTCAAACCTGACACTCCTGAAGTCGATGACAAAGCTCCACATTGACTCAAGGGTAGAGGAACAGACTGCAAAAGGTACAGATGTAGCCTGAGTTTCCTGGCTGAATGGTGCTGTCAGCTGCTTTGCTGTCAGGGAGGGGGATTGTCCATCACCCTGGGAATACCAGAGGCTGTTTACTGGAAAGGAGCTCAGCAGCTGGCAGGGATCAGGGGCACTTGAGTTCCTACACTGATGTGCAAAAGCAGCAGCAGTAATAACAGGCTGTGAGTGGGTACAAAGGGAAAATGTCAGTGTACACTTCCTCTGAGCAGACCTGTGCCTCTGTGGTGTCTGCCCATCACCTTCACTGGCTCACTAAACACCCAGGATACACAGAGAGAGGGTTGGGAGCAGCCCTGTGGTGGGAGGCTGGGATCCCACAGTGGGGTCAGATGTTGTGGGTGCTGGACAGTGGCTGGTAAGAGCTAAGCTGGAGGCCCCAGCTACAAGGACAGGTCACCACAGAAGCTGCAGAGCCAGTATTAACCTTTCCTGACATTGCAGGCTCAGAGAAAGGCCGAGGGGTGTCTGTGACCAAGGTCTACTGTGATTTTCCCAGGGGAGCTCGGAAATGCCTGTTTTTTTTCTCTTGTTCCAAATTCAATCCCTGCCAATAGTTCATATAAATTCACATAAATATATCTCTGTATAAAGGAATACCAAAACTACACAGAGTTAAGCCCAGAGTCTGCCTAACGACTGTATTATCTTCCCAGTAACGCAACATAAGCGCAGAGTTTTCCTGCAGTCATCATAACAGAAGCCATCACTTACTGTGTCCTCTGGATGTCATTAATAAATAATAAATAAAAGCACTCAGGAAGAGGGAGCAAAACCACACCTCGGATTTTTGGAGCACACTGTGAGGTCAGCAGCAGTGACAGGCATGAAAGGGAAAGCGTAACGGGCCGAGCCCTGGGAAGCAGCAGCTTTGCAATGTCACAGGGACAGGTAGGAAGAACAGAGGATGCTGCAGGCACAGGCAGTGCCGGCAGCACAGCCCGGATCCCACTGCCCGCAGGCACTGGCAGCACGGGAACAAGAGCCCCGTGTTCCAATGACAGCACCAGCGTCTGCCAGAGAAGGTCGGTACATTTTTGCTGTCAGCTTCTTGGGAGGTTTCTTTTAACATGGCTTAATTGGGTTTTAGCACTGGTGAAAGCCCTGGAGAGAGAGAACTTGCGCTTAGTCACAGAGTGTTATGAGCCCTGACAATGGCAACGTCCCTCTTTGCACAGTCAATGTATGAACAGTTCTCTCCTCCCTCTCTGCGGGCAGACCTGGTGAGATCCAGGAGTCCATCCTCCCTTCTCTTTCTCTCTTTTCTCCAGTACTCAGCACTGTCCATCCCCGACGTTCCTCCTCTCACACTGTTGGCAGCGGGTGAGGCAGGCGGGTGGTGTCACCAACTGGTGGTACAGGAAACATACTGGTCCTGAAGAAACTGCCTGGACCTGCCTGTCCTCTATCCTCTCACGTGAGCATTCACAACCTTGCTGTCTCCCCTCCAGCACTCTGCGTCTCTAAGGGCAATGCATGTGCTCTAGCTCTTCTCAACCACACTAATTTAAACCATCTTCCCCCGGAAAACAAGGGGGAATGGCTTTAACCTGACAGAGGAGAGATTGAGATATTAGGGGAAATCCTTCCCTGTGAGGGTGCTGAGGCGCTGGCACAGGGTGCCCAGAGAAGCTGTGGCTGCCCCATCCCTGGCAGTGTTCAAGGCCAGGTTGGACACAGGGGCTTGGAGCAACCTGCTCTAGTGGAAGGTGTCCCTGCCCGGGGCAGAGGTTGGAGCTGGAGGAGCTTTAAGGTCCCTTCAACCCAAACCAGGCTGGGATTGTATGATTCGATAAGTACAGGGCTTGGAGGACAAGTTTTGACACCACCCACTGCTCTTGGCTCAGCTTAGCCCACCTCGAGCCATCGGGAAGCCCTGCATCCCTGCACCCCAGTAACTCCACCAACATCTTAGGAGTAAATCAGTAACTGGCGTTCAGTCACTTCCACAGATTCCCCTCCTAACCCCTGCTCTTTCTCAGCTGCCTCATACCCACCCTGGCTTGCAACTATCAGAAAGAAAGACAGAATGAAAATGCACAGCAAGTGGAATTCCTTTTTTTTAAAGACAAGGAACAAACTATTCTCAAAACAGCTGCTTGAATATTAACTAGAAAAGAAATCCAACCCCAAAATAGAGGCCAGTGAAACACACCCAGTCGATGGGAGAAAAATGTCTTCATCCTCCATTACCAAGTTAATCTTTTTCCCATGTGTGCCAAGCCAGGCAGAGCCCAGGGAGGCAAAGCCAGTTGCTTTTCACTTCCTGAACCCTTCTTAAACTATGGAAGGTTCAAATCCATCATCCCGAACATGGCTCTGACCATTTCTCTGCCTCTTGTGCCCTCTCTCAGAGCCTCACGCTGTTGGGACTTCATTGTGGCCATTTTCCTCTTTATAGAAAGCATTATTCTTGAGCCACACTTGGTTCCAATGCAACGCACGGGTCGTTCTCACCCCCACACATGTGACAGTCAATGAATTGCTCCAGTTTACCGCAGCCCGAGATGGGATTTCAAAACGTGTTGGATCTTTCCAAGATCCTCTTCCTGTTCCCACTCCCTGCCCCACCCTCTGCTCTTCACAGCGATCCTTTGGGGGATGCTGAAACTGAAATCTATTTGCTTGCCAAAGAGTTTCCCTTTTCACCACCTACACTTCCACTCGGGCTCCCGTGAGGCCGCTGGGGCGCGCCGCTGCTGGCACTCACTGCTGTCGGCAATGGACCTTGTTTGACTGGGACTGGGTGGAAGGAATCTGCTTCCCATCAGATCTGTGAGGCTGGGCTGTGGGAAGGGTATTATTCTGTTTACTGGCTGGGGATATTTCGAGTGCAGTTATTTTTTGTTGTTCTGAATTTGGATTAAAGGCATCTCCTGCCTCCTGACAGTTGCTGGCAGCATGCTGTAAAAATATGATTAATTAAAGTGTGACTGTGAATCCACTCAGAGGCTTAAGACTTTTCCTCCTCTAACATTAAATAGAGAAAGGGCCATTTAAAAAGTTCAGACCTTGAAGCAGATTTCAAAGTACACTGCAGTTCAGCTCAGCACGACTGGGTTCAACCTTCAATATTTAAAAGCCATGATTCCTCGGAGAGAAGAGACTTCTGCTTCTGGTCCAATCCCAAATATAGAAATAAATAAATAAGACATAAATAACCAGGCTATGCTCAAAAAGGACTTCAGCAGCACAGCAGAAGCACAGTGGTCACCTGAGGGGCTCCTTCTTAGCCTACGTGACATTTTTACCTTTGTAGACAGCCCAACCCTAGAACACACACAGCCCTGTTGCACTGAGATTTGAGATTAAAACAACACATTCTGGCTCTGTGAGAAGCCACTGGAAATCCTGGAAGACCTTCAAAACTGAGCAGTGTAGAACTTGAAAAAGAGGCACAACTTGACTAAATTGGAAAATTAGAATTTCCTAACAGGGGTTTAAAAGGTACGACTGGATGTGTAATGGCTGCAGCACAGACACGGCTCAATCTGAGCAGGGCTGAAGGTCTGCTTTTGAAGAAGTCAAAATAAAATAAGAAGAAAAATGTCTGCTACATTCCAAGGTCACACAAAGGGTTCCCTGAAGCTCCGTATCTCTCCCGACTCTGGCTTCCTAAATGATAGTCACTTGTTAGTGCAGAGCAAATACTTGAAATGGAACATAATTAGCTGGGAAAAGGAGAAGCGTGTCAGACTGAGAGAGGATGTCTCGAACAGGAGGTTGTGAGGAGCAATGTGCTGCAGATTCAGAGGGAAAATGAGCTATTTATTTATTTCAAGAGCACAGAATTCCTATTCATTAAATGTTACTTTTAAGCTTGACATGTTTTAAGCAGTTTGGTATTCTACAGCCTTCTGACTAACTGATAGCTTGGAGGAAAGGATCAAGAATGGGAAGCACAGGCTTGTTTCTCAGTGGTAGCTCTGGTAGCCCATTCTTCCAAGCTGGCTCACTTACTATGTATTTCCCAAGTTCAGGATCATCTTCAGTCCCCACAATCAGTCCCTCTGCCTACCTCCCATTTGAATCACCACCCAGATACTCCACAAGCCTTCATGAACTGAGTAAACCTTTGGTTTGATGGTGAGTACTGTAGGAGGTGACCTGCTGACCAAAATGTCCCATTTTAACACGTCCAGGCCACAAGGAACCTCCAGCACACACAAGGTTTTAAAACCAGTAACTGTGTTGTACAACACAGCCTGGAGCTGGTGTCATCAATACAAAGCTGCTGCCCAAGCTCCAGAGGCCAACGGCCCACCCCACTGTACATACACTGCCCAGCCCTGTTCTTGCCAAGCCTACAGGCCAAGGTAACACGAAAGAAACAGCCATTTGCTTCTGAAACAGGAAATAAATCAGTAATTCTGTGTTGTTAGGCAAGAACACAAGCTTCAGTAGTGTCTGAATGGATAAACTTTGGCACAGCCATACATATAGATAGTACAAGACTAGGAATGTAAATTTAAAATGAAACATTTGAAGTCTGGGTGAGGGTAAAAATACAGAAACTCTTTGAAAAGCCAGTAATTATTAGAGATTATAAATCTGCATGCTAATGTATGTGATTCCTATTGACATTTTCTTTCTAATTCAGTTTTTATTCATTTTGTTGCACACAGATTAAGTTCTAGATAAGAGCGCTGTGATGTGCAGAAGGCTTAATCCAACAGAACCCCCCTAATATGCAATTTAATGATCTCATGTTCATCAGTCCTAGGAGCAGCTTGTTTAATCTAGTTTATTCGCATGGGACTGAGTGAGACAGGGTGCAGCCGGCATTGCCTTCCCTTCAGAGACACCCCTTGGTGTCTCCATGCCGGGTACCCCATGGGGATGGAGCTCCTTTCTCCATCCTCTGTCCACTGACTGGGCACGTAGAGACTGGACAACCCCAGAAAGGTCTGTTTCCCAGAGATTCCAGCATGATCTGTTCTCTCTGCAGGCCTTTTGCTAAGAAAATAAAACTAATACCCAAACACTCTCCTTCTCATGAACCCACCGACTCACCCACTGGACAAACCCTGAGAAGAATTGCTTTTACTTTGTGAAACATTTTTTTCCCCCTAGCCCTGCGCCCTATTGAACCGCTTCCTCTTCAATACATCCAACTGTAAGAAAGCCTCAAACTTCCTCCAACTCTGTAGCTTTCAATTGGCACAAGTCCCTCTTTTGTAGCCATGACCCATCCCTAGTTTTGTCCATCACAGACAACATCTGAGGCTTATACAAGAGAACCGAAAGGGAAAAACAAAGACACCCCCCCCTAGCTAACATTTGCTGGAGAACACAACACTGCACCCGGGCTACGACATTCCAACAATATACCCCATCCATTCTTCCCCTCTTCCTCCCAGATCCACCTTTCCCCCATGAACCTCCCTACTCTCAGACCCTGGTTGGGATCCTCAGGTGCTAATGGAAAGCAGAAGAGACCTGTTGGGTGGTTGACTCCTCCAGCACATCCTCAAGGACCGTGTCAGTAACTGGAGAGCTTTCACTACTCCTCCAGGCAGCCTGCTCCAGACTGACACATGCTGTGTGCGGGTGATTTCCCGATGCCTGGATGCCTGCATCTTCCCACCTTGTCCCACGCCTTTCTGTCAATTATCCACCCTAAATTCTTTCACCTCCCCACTGTTGACACCCTTTAAATACATGGTTATGAAATCCATCCTCTGTTACCCCGCAGCCGACCTACATAACAGACCCGGCTGTGCTCTGCGCTCCCATCAGCTGCTCAAGAGCTGATGCAGACAGAGATGTTCCCAAACTCTCAATCTGATCCCACCGAGGGGCTATGTTTAGATCACACACCAGGGCCTCGTCAGACAGCATCCCAAAGAGCATCCATCATGGCTCTATTCTACTTTGCTGCCTCCTATTTAGCTTGTTAACTATTCCCAAAAATGAGTATGTTTTAATGACTGTTTTCTGAGAATTGGGATTATTTTCCTTCTGAATGTTTTCCTCTGATTATCTCCAGGATGAAATTCATTTGGTTAATTACCATCCTTTTAATTTGTTTAAGACTGTGTTTCTGTTTCCTGTGCTGTAACACCTCCCTGCCAGCTTTGCCTGCATTTATTCAGTGTCTGACAGACTCCCAGTTTGGGGAACAAACAGAAGATTGCCATAAAAACACACACCAAATGCAGCCCTGCAGGGAAAGCCTGACATCCACCCAAAATCCAAGGCAAGAGAGAAACCTTACTCAAATGGATACATCTATGGCTGGTGGTTATTACTGGAAGTCCTGTCTCTGTGCCCAGCCAGGTTTCAGCCTCCCACACCCTCTCAGCCTCTAATTCCACTTCATCTCTGGACACGTAGTCCAAGCTGTCCTCCTGTCAGACACAATCTTTTGTAACATCTCCTTCATTTGCCAAACCCCAGCAGTTTTGTACCTAATGCCTGGCTTATTCCATCATCATCCTATTACTACCCCGAAACAGAGGTAGATGAATTCCAATTTCATTATCAAGCTCTCAGTTCCAGTCACTGATGCACATACTGGAAGAGCCCTCCTGTAATTTCATTAGTTTTCTAAACTCCCCTAATAACAACAAAAAAATATCTGCCATGGATAATGCAAATGAGACCAATGGAGCCATTAGGAGACATTTCAAGTATTCTTAAGCCAATGACAAAGCCACCCAAAAGGAAAGGTCGTGGCACCCAGTTAAATTACAGGCACAGACTTGAACTGCAGCAGCACTGAAGAGCATCCAATGGCTTGGGAAGAAATTCAGAGCTGCACACATTTACCCCTGCATGTATAACACCAACTGCCCCTGCTGCCTGGACACATACTTTGCTCTCTGTTACCTCGGGAAGGACAATTCCCCTTTCAGCTTACAGGAATTCTGTCCGGCAGCTCGGGATGCTCTCCCAGGGCTGCCCCTTGAGCCGTGCCTGTGTCCCAGCACAGCCCCTGGTGCCACCCCAGCCTCGGCTGCATCCATGGCTCTTTTCCATGCCAATGTATTTCCATCTCATGCAGAAAGCTGTTTGTCCCTTAACAGGGCACATTTTCCAGCTAGCTTTGTCGTTCTGAAAATTATGGGCTATAAAGAATTAATGGTTGAATATAAATCAATTTAGTTCACCAAGAGAGTATACTGTGTTTTATGTGGTGGAGGTTTTCAAAGAAAAGTAATTAGTTGATTTGGCATTTTAATCTTCAGAAAAATAAAGAAGCTGTTTTTCTGCTGAGAGGATGTGTTTGAACACAGAAACATATGCTGTATTTTCTGAAACTATAGTAAGAAACAGTTATCGGCTGGATGTGGCATAGCTGATAGTCACTTCTATTGTCTCAGGAAGATTCCTTGCGATAAAGACTTCACCACACAGACTGCATTTGACTTCCCAAAGTGCACAACTAAAGCCTTTTCAAAAGCTGGGTAGGTCCATTTCTCTCCCAGGTAGATTACTTCCAGGAACTGTTAAAAGCAGATAAACAAATGAGATCAAGTTGGAGAAGAGAAGGCTCAGGGGACACCTTAGAACGATCTTCTAATACCTAAAGGGGGCCTATAAGAGACCTGGAGAGGGGCTTTGGACAAGAGCCTGTAGGGACAGGACAAGGGGAATGGCTTTAACCTGCCAGAGGGGAGATTGAGATGAGCTCTGAGGCAGAAGCTCTTCCCTGTGAGGGTGCTGAGGCGCTGGCACAGGGTGCCCAGAGAAGCTGTGGCTGCCCCATCCCTGGCAGTGTTCAAGGCCAGGTTGGACACAGGGGCTTGGAGCAACCTGCTCTAGTGGAAGGTGTCCCTGCCTGGGGCAGGGGCTTGGAGCTGGAGGAGCTTTAAGGTCCCTTCAGACCCAAACCAGGCTGGGATTCTATGATTCCAAGGATGATTTGGAGTGACTGACCCACCTCCTGGGACTATTGCATAAGATGCCAGGGCTTTGCAGTTTGCTTCCTCTCTGGTTACAGTGTGAGTATCTGAAGCTGAAAGGCTGTTTTGTGCTTTGTGAGAGAATCAGCTTGTCCCACTGGTGAGTCTCATCTGCCCTCTCTATGTCAGTGTCATACCAAAAGAAATCCCACCTTAGTCCATTTGCTGCATTTCTCCCTTTACCAAACACCCTGGGCGTTGTTTAGCAGAGACAAACCCAAGCTAGGCTGCAACACATTTGAGTTGCTTCCCCCTGCTCCCCGTTAACGACTCATTTAACAGTAGCACAGCAATTAGAACATCGATATTCCATTCAGACACCAACGCTTCGTCCAGAGCATTACTTAAGGAACGTCTCTTGCAGCCTTATCTTTGCCTGGACAAAGGATAGGGCAGAAAGGACCCTCTGGAGGTAGGTTATCTGACTGATTTAAGATGATTTCTCTTAAGGCCCACACAGTGTTTGCCAAATGTCTCAGGCTGGGTACAGCCAGCGTGGGTATGCCATTGTACTAATAAGCATCTCCGTGCCAGGGAGTGTGTGTCTGAATACAGCTGCAGAGAAATGCAAGCTTGCTTTATTGTTTAATATTGTACCACCCACCTGAATAAAACAGAGCCTGACATATGTCATAAGGAATTACTCCAGGAATGCAGGGCCCTGAGGCACCAACGCTCTGTTTGTATTCCAGCCGTGTTACCCAAAAATAAAATAAATAAGTAACAATCACATCTTCTTTCCTATGAAAGGGTTTTCCAGCCATTCAAGCACTTACTACATGGTTGTTACAAGCTCCCTCACTGGAAGTGCAAGGGCAGCACAGGGGAAGAAAAGCAGAGGCAAAGCAAAGAGGAGGAATCACAACGGAGAAATGACTCTGATTTGCTGCATGTGAGGCCCTGCTGTAGTCCCCCAATTCCAGAATTAGCATCAGTGGTTACTGAAGCAGGATTCAAAGCACTGCCCATCTGCAGAGAGTGGGGTGGGAGCAGTGTGCTTTATTCTCATGTTATTTAAAAGAAGAGCTGGAATTGCCAATCGTTGTGGAAAACCACTCCCTTGCAAGCAGGCGAGCAAGGATGGGAAGACCCTGTGTGGAATCAGGGAAAGTCACCACCTTCCCGAGCCATTAGAGAGAGTGGCAACAGCAGAACTCCCCTGAGCTCAGAGCAAACCCCTCCACCTTCCTTCCCACCTTCTCCAGAGAAGTGAAAATCCCATCTATGTGTTACTAAATTAAGTGGCAGGAATTCCTTTTGTGGGGAATGCTGGTGGTGAAAGCTGTACAGCGCAGACTTCCCTAGTCCAGCCGACATGTAATTCCCTGCTCTGTTTGTGTGTGTTGTATAAGCCATAATTATGCAATCTCACAATTTACATGGAGCACATTCGCAGCATGTGTCAGCTCAGCAGCAGCCTGCGACCACCACGAAAAGGACACGTTTTCCTGCAAATTCATTGACATGGAATAATGTGACCTGTTGTAGCATGGAAAAGGGCAGCGCAAAGACGAGCTCCAGGAAAAGGGGCTGCTGCTGACCTGAATTCCAAGCAGGGTACTCGGTTCTCTTTCTAGTTAACGCAAAGTCAAACTGACTGTGGTAGAGACATGCAGGACCTTTAAAATAGGTGTGTGTGGAGGCTGCTGTGAATTGGATCCGGAAAAACCGGAGCTCTGTGACCTCAGAAGCAGCACAACAAACAACTACACAGAGCTGGACACTTGACGGAGGCCGAAGCTTTTCCAGTGCATTTTTTGATACAAATGGTAGATAAAACCACTGGGTGAAACAGCCCATCCGAAGTGATCTTCATAAAAGGCTCCATTTGACTTCTCTGGGGGGTCGCTGTTTGGTTTGGGGTTTTTGGTGATTTCCCACTCACATCAGTTTTCAACACAAAAATAACGAAGAATTCTCTGTAGATTTTTCAAGTGAGACAAAATTTGGATCATTTTTAAGGTTTACAAATAGTTGTAAACAATGAGGAGATCAGAGGAACATCTGCAATGCCAGATCCCAATATTTACTAGAGAAAGAGTTTACTAATCACTGTTGAGGTTTAACTCCATAAGGATGACCACAGTTTGGAGGAGTCAGTTTCTCCAATATATATTTCAGTGACACCAAACTGGGTTTTTCTTTATGTACCAAATACCAACAGCACAAATCAAATTTAATTCTGCATTCTTTATGCACTGACATTTCTAGCACGAAGGAAAGTAATGTAAGAGGAAGAAAAGTGTCCAGAAAAACTACTCAGAGGTGAGTGATGCTTCTTCAGCTTATTGGTGACAAGGTCTGTGGTTTTAATACATCACACAGAGCAAATAAAAATGCCAGAGATGCAGGTGATACAGCACTCATCCTGTTCTGAAAACACTGACACACTGCTCTAGCCTGTAAGCTCTTGGAGTCAGGAGCAAGAACCCCTCGTGCTCATTTGGAACAAATTAGGATAATGTAGGAGAATAAAGCTGGAGAGGGGCTTCGGACAAGGGCCTGTAAGGACAGGACAAGGGGAATGGCTTTAACCTGACAGAGGGGAGATTGAGATGAGCTCTGAGGCAGAAGCTCTTCCCTGGGAGGGTGCTGAGGCGCTGGCACAGGGTGCCCAGAGAAGCTGTGGCTGCCCCATCCCTGGCAGTGTTCGAGGCCAGGCTGGACACAGGGGCTTGGAGCAACCGGCTCTAGTGGAAGGTGTCCCTGCCCGTGGCAGGGATTGGAGCTGAAGGAGCCTTAAGGTCCCTTCCAACACAAACCATTCCATGATTCTAATGGGCTGGGTGAAATCAGGGACTGCGGAATTATCTTAAATGTTTAAGGGAATTTGGTACTTCCAAAACATTCAGACTTGTGATTGTGTTGGTGGAATTATTTATGTTAAGCCTGGTTTTGTATTTTAATTTAACAAAATAAATCGAACCTGACTTTCAGAGTACCAAGGCCAGGACTGTTACTCCAGGAAATTACTGATAGGTCTTCATGCCACAGGTAGTGGTGTAGGACTAAAACAATTAAGAGTTATCATTTGGTTGCCTGAACCCAGCCTTGTGACCTGAGTCCAATTCTCAGCAGCAGGTGCCTCATCCCAAGAGCTGCCAAACCAACTCATAGTAATCACAGAACCCCAGCCTGGTTTGTGTTGAAGGGACTTAAAGCTCCTCCAGCTCCAACCCCTGCCATGGGCAGGGACACCTTCCACTAGAGCAGGTTGCTCCAAGCCCCATCCATGGACAATCTCCCTGGGGCACATGTAGCCTGAAGGAGCAGTGAGGAACAAACCTGCTGTGTGGGGGCACAGCCATCCCCACACGTGCTGTACTGTTGGGAGGGCAGAGCGAGGAGATCCCCAGGCTGTCAGTCACAGCTACATTCATACAGAGGAGTTTTTTTCATTTCTGAAAGTTGTTATTGGAAAATGTCACTATTCATTGCCAAGAGTTCCCGTGATGCAGTAACTCTCATTACACCTAAGCCCTCTCAGCACAAAATAGCCACACACTGATAACCTGAATATATTTGCTGCAGCTGCTGTTCCATAGACTGCACTCTTGCACAGTCAGGTTATTTTACATGCTTATTAGCCCCATTATTTTATAACTCATTCCTCTGTGTAATGCTGACTCTATATCACTTCATTTTAACAAAAGGATATGCTCCTCTGAGACAAGAGGGGATGACGAGTCTCAGAGATGGAAAGGGAGGGCGAGTGAAGGCAGCAGGTTGTGCCTGGGCTGAGGAAGCGCCTGGCAGAGCGGGAGGCCTGGAGCCTCTGTTCCTATGGGAGCTGGAGCCTCATCCCCGTGGAGGCTCTGCCCCTGCTGTTCCTCCTGCTCTGGAGAGCTCTGCCCTGGGCAGGTGCTCCACGGGAGGGGAGGAGAGAAGGATGCAGGAGGGAGGCAGCCTGCACCCTCCTGGTGCTAGCGAGGAGCACGGAGCTCACAGCAGCACATCCTCCATCTCCAGAGGTGTGGGGTTTGCTTAGGCCACGCCACTTCAACCTGTCTGACACAGCACAGAGCTGTGGTACCAACATAGACTGTTACAACCACAGCACGAAGGTCCCTGATGCTCTTGCTCTCAGCCATCAGCAGCTCTGACCCTACTGGGGGGGCCTGACCACCCTGGAGTCCACAATCTTTGTGCTGCTGCACACATTGCTCCAAGCAGGTCTCCCTGTAGTGCTCATTCACTAACACTACCCACCGAGTGTCCCAGCAGCCTGTTGTCTCCCTCCTCCTCTAGCCCAGAATTTCTCTTAAGGTCCCAAAAGTGCAGAATCTGGATGCTACCAAACCACCATCTTCATGTTCCTCATGTTTCCCAGATGCAGCATCCCTCAGACACCTCCCTTGCAGCTGCACATGACATACACACCAGTGCTTTCAAGAAAAACAGCAGGAGAAAAGGTGTTCCTTCAATGGTGTGCTAATGCACA
>NW_009921615.1:55688-61690 GCF_000696875.1 Nestor notabilis | reverse complement strand
GACTTTCAGTAGGGAAGGCCTCAAGAAGTGAGACAAGCCATGCAAAACAGTCTAAAAGGGAGGCTTTTCAGCTGGAAAAGACAAGGAGGGAGGACATGACAAATGTCCCCTTAGCAAATTATCAGCAAATAATGCATGGTAAAAGAAGAATAAACTGTCTGTTTCTATTTACTGTCTTTTACTAAAATGGCCAAGGAATAGATATTAAAGATGAAAGATAACTAACAATAGATTAAAAAATGTTGGTGGTACACACTATGTATCACACATCTCTCTGCCTCTGTGGAACTCACTGATACAAGATGTAATTGTGAACAAAGGCTTCACATGCCTCAAACAGGACTATTATTATTTTTTAAGGCAATGAAACCTTTTATAACATGCATCAGAGATAACCAAGCTCTTGAGCAGGGAATAAGCCAACCATGAACTGGTGAGAGCCTCAACATGAGTGACTCTATCTAAGCAGGGCAAGACACCCTGCTTTGCTTTATACAAAGAGAGAGCTTTAGATATAAAGGCATCAAGTCAAGCAAACTTCTCTCCAGTGCATGTCAGAATGGATACAAGAGGGCTGTGATAATGAAAAGAAAAAAAGACAAACAATTCTTTGCCCTTTTCTTGCAGGTTTCACTCAAGGCCCTGGAATTGCTTTATGAATACGTATCACAGAGCTGGCAGCAGCCTTGGAAAGCAGCAATGTTACACAGAGCTCACAAGCCACACTTAAGAGATGCCAGTGAAACACAAAGCAGAAGCACGCTGATGATTTCTCCTAAGTTACATGTTCTGTGAGAACATGTTAAAATAGAATCAAAATTATTACCCACTCGGTAGGGCTCAAATGTCTGTGTAAGTGAAGCCAGGAGTAACTAGTTAAAGGAAGAAGGATTGAGATTAATATTAGCTAGACTCACTTCCCTAGCTGGCTCACAGAGTTTCTAATAGAATAGGGATGCAAGAAAGCAATTAAAGGCACTAACTTAAATAAATCTTTAAGTGCTGAAGGTTTCCCAGCATATACCTCTAAATTCTGCAATGCAACTGGGCCCCTCTTCCTCCAGGGACCTTCTAACAACCTCTCAGACATCAGGGTAATTATTGCAAAGTGTGACCCAGACTGTGGTTACTGGTATAATCAAGAAACCCCCTGGAGGTTTCAACATCAGACACATTCTCACCAGAAGTGAAGCAGACTTTCAGCTGTGGGTTGGCATTTTTGTAATGACGAAACACAAACTCCCATTCACTGTGGCTGGTGATGCTCCAGAGGGTTGGAGTTGATGCTGTCTGCTCAGGGTGCTTCCCTTGCAAGTATCTCTACGCAAAACTTGCACCCCTGATGTTTCGACTCCTCTAATCCAACCAAGTGTTCCATCTCTTTGGGAAGCTTAAAGACTGTGGTGGATTTGCTAGTTTCTGGTGCACAGGGAACTTTCACTGCTGGGATATAAATCCATGCTTGGTTCTAACATGTAATCTCCAATTTAGTCAAACTGGGAGTAAGGAAAGAAATGAAATACTAATTGCAATCCAAATTGTTCCATCTTCTATCCACCCCCTGCCAACTTCCCTCCCTGCTCCCTAATCTGTAAGGTCTGAGTGATGATCAGTGAATAATTAATTCTGGGTGAGCTGGAGAGGTTCCATGCAGAGCCTCTGCAGATGGAGCCAGCTCAGGAAAGGCATGGGCAGCATTCAGTGCTTCCCTGTTAGTTCTGCTGGGCACCAGCACCCACCAAGGCACTCCCATGGGTGCTAATGGCACCCTGTTGGCCAAGCTCTCTGTGCTCACCAGCACAGACACCACCTATTCCTACATTTACTTAGGAAGAAGTTATAGTGAAAATGCCACAATACAGGGTAATAGTGAGCAGAGCCTTGTCAGTGATGAAAATATGAAGGTAGAGCATTAAACCAACCAATTCAGAATGTACCAGAAGAAATAAAAGATGCTGCAGTGTTGTTTTTTAAAGCATGCAAACCTGATCTTCTGAAAGCACACGAGTTCAAATGAAAGAGATCCAAGTACCACCAAATTCAAGCAACCAGCAACTGGAATTCAAATTAGCTTCTTAGTGGTTTTTAGCAGTAGTCAGGACTAAAATTGTTCTTATGTCCTAAGGCAGTAAGAAACACTTTTTATTCTGATTGAAAATGCCAAAAATCTCACACACACACGAGTCAATTTTCTTTTGACAGAAAAATATTAATATAGAAACTCTTTTCTCTTTGTGTATATATCCATGTAATTTAAAGTGGTTTTTCTGTATAGGAACAAACACATCCATAATGGAACAAACCTCCCCACACAGCAAGAACAGCAAAATATTAATTATTCAAGGTACATACAACTGAGTTATGTAAATCATCTGGTAAGTACTTTGCAGAGGGACTCCTATGGGGAAGAAGCTCAGAGTGGTTTGAGCAGGGGACGTGTGTAATCTCTCATGTCCCAGCCATGGCTACTGCACAGGGCCAAGATAACCCCAGAGACACGTGTACCTGTGAGCAAAGGGCAATGGCTGATGGAATACCTGTGGCTTGAGTAATTACTAATACACTGGCATCATTTTGTGAATGAATGCCACCCTCCTGCACACCATCAATCATGTGCAATGCATGCCACATCCCTTTCTCATAGAATTACTTATATAGCACGCATGGATTAGAGCTAAATTCGTATTTCTGGCTTCAGTTCAAATCCATTAAGTGTTTTAAAACAAATTGTATTTTAATTCCATCTCAAATGCAGTGCTTTCATTCGATTAAAACCAGTTCTTGCTTCATCACGCCTGACCTGAATTTTGCCAAAGAGAACAAGAGATATTCTATAGTTGTATTGAAAATTAAAATTATGCACACTGCCAACCAGATAAACAAGATCATAGTATCAGTATCCTAAGAAGACATCCATATGTGAACAAGCTACTTGATATCTCCCTAATAATCATGTAAGACGAGGCTCCATATCATAAGGCATTATTAAAGACTGTGGTAAGGAGGAAGGACAGAGCAGCCTATTTTTTCTCCTGTCTGTTTTTTCCTTCCCTCCCAGCTGATGGATGAACTTGACAGAGTTATTTTATATTCACAAGTCTCGAACATCATTACACCCAGTGCTCTGTACAAGGAGCTGCCAGCAGTGAGCTCAGCACACAGGCTGCCTCCAGCTACAATCAGAGCATTTCTGTGCACGACCACTGCAATATGAAATTGGATAACAAGATACCCACGTCAAACAGCTGCGTCTTCCAGCTCCCGAACAAAGGCTGGCAAACCCTGCCCAACATCAGTTGTTAAGTGCTCCCTTACAAGTCTTTGCCCCTCACACAGATTTTCCAATCAAGGTTTTGCAGAGTTTCAATGGAACGGAGCTGACCTTGGTTTCAAACATGTTCCTCTTTCCAAAAGAGAAAGATACTTATTGCCAATACTGACTGCCGATAGAAATGACAGAGCAGAGGGCAGAAAAATTGGATCCATCAAGCAATGTACTTCTCTTAAGAAAAGGGAAATTCCATTCTGGAAGATGGAACATGAGGCAGATGCCAAGTGGATATCTCCCCAGTGGCTACATACTGAGAGTATAGTTTGACATTGCACCTCATCAAATGCAACTGCACACATCATTGAAAGGAAAAGTCCTTTCCTGCCATCTCCCTGTTCCTCTGCACTTAGATGAGTTGGTTCAGTGCCCTGGCCACACACAAAACCACCCCCTAAATGATAATCTCCCACGGAATCAACTTGCTGACCTTCCTGCGATCGCGTGATGACTGCTGCACAGGGAACACATGGCCAGGAGACAGGGGCCTGGGGAAAGCAAGACTGCTCCTCTCAGATTAAAGTCATGTTTTCATCACGAGCAGTTTTCACTGTGTGCCAGAATGTTTCAGCCTGGGATAAAAGTACCTTAGCTTTTATTGTCAACAAATAATAATTAAAAAAGCAACAGAAGGGTCAAGAACTCACAGAAAGCGTCTCCTGGTCTAAAAGCTGTAGTGATGGCATTTTCCTTCTCTGTTTTTCCCCCTCAAGTTTATTGACATGAAGAGTAATGCTAATGTAATTGCACTGAAATTCATGCACATGAAAATCTCACCGCAGCGAAGCCAGAATAAATGGTCTGTTTGGAAACAAAATGTTAATGGAGTAGCAGTATCTGTCTTTGAGCTGAGGAATAGCAAGACACCATCAGCCACAATGCAACTGAACTGTCACCCTGGCTCCGAGTCTTTGCTGAAAGGATAGGAACAGAACTATCTACTTGTAACCCTGAGGTGTACACTGATGCACCACAACGTCATGTCTGCGAGGCACTGGCCAAATGAGTCAATAATGTGTATTCAGCCTGTGAGAAGAGGAAAATGAAAGACAGCATCCTTCCATCCATTAATCAACCTGCTCTCCCGCTGCAGACACAAAGCCTTCCGATTGTCAGCATTTACCAAACATTCTTCAAACACTAACCATCTGCAGCTGGAATACAACGCTTTGATTACAAACGTCAAAAAGATAGAGCATAAAATTCACTTCTCCTTATTTAGTAGGTTTCAAGCAATGTGGCTTCACGCTACACTAATTCAGTGCCCTCAGTATGAAAACTCCCCATTATGATGTCTCGTCAAATTAAAGGCAACGATACAACGATGTCATCTCTTCCCTCACACAACACTATATTTTGTAATTAAGCAGGACAGTGAAACAATGGCCTTGCTTAGAGAGAAAAGGTCAGGAATGCAAAACATATTTCTGCAAGCTAATTGTAAGATGCATG
This sequence comes from Nestor notabilis, assembly GCF_000696875.1. NCBI lineage: Eukaryota > Metazoa > Chordata > Aves > Psittaciformes > Psittacidae > Nestor > Nestor notabilis. Next base: position 56,910 of record NW_009921615.1, on the reverse strand, counting down.
AAGCCAATTATCCCAATAGCGCCGCATATGCCAAAGCAGGAAGGATTGTATGTTTGCCCCGTGACTCCAAATGGAGTCAAAGCAGGAGCTGCACCCCACGGGGCACAGTGTCCTTTGTTGGGACTGCTAGTGACCTGGGAAGAGAAGGAACACGAGGCAGGCTGTGAAAATAATTCCAGCCTCTTAGCCCTTCCCTTGACATTTTACTATGGCTTGAAAAATGTCCAGGAATTAATATAGTTGGTTACTGAAAGGTATCAGACATGACCTCCCTGTTCAGTTAGGAAGTCAGTTTGAGCATGTAGGGTAAGGAGAAGTGTTCCAGTATTTCTTTGAGAATGTTGAATACCTCAGGTAGCCTCAGATGCACATCACAGATTCACATCCATGTGCAAAAGCCAATTTAACAGGAAGAACAGCTGAAACCTTGGTGTCGCCTTGGGAGAAGCTGAAAGGCATCACATTGTTTTCAGTCCCTCTCTGCCCCTCTTGGGGTTATTAACGGCTTTAGCCACAAGGAGCATCTGAACAGGGCTTTAGAACAACTATTTCTGTACCCACAGGCTGGTGTGATAGATCTGCAACCTCCCAGATATACCAGGAGTTCTACTGAAGAACATATAATGCAAGGAACACCGACCAGGGAAGGGCTTGAGCTTTGCCAATGCTCTGCTGTATTAGTATTAGTCTTTCTTCCATAGAAAGGATTATACTTTTTGTTTCGATGCCTCCCCAGAAACCCCTCTAAACCCGGCTCTTTCCATTAAGAGCATTATCCTTTTAAAAATATATGAATACCAGTTGCTAAACTTCCTAATACCATGAGAAGATGAGGAACAGAACAGTTTCTGGGCAGAACCGGTAATTTCCTCCTGTATCTCTTCTTCAAAGCAGTTCCCTGCTTTTGCTCCAGCCTCCTTACATAGCCATTAATTAGAGATCAGTAATTAACTTTCTGGTTCAAGAAATATTTTGCAAAGGAACCCCATTAACAGACTGATTTGCATATTCCAGGACAAAGTAGCCTTCATAGAAACGCAGGTGCTCTGCGAGGCCAGGCTCAATCCTGAGCCTCTCCTTGAATCCTTCAGCTACCGACACTGGTGCCCTGGCCAGGGGTGGGAGCAGACACTGCCCATGGTACCAGACCCGCAGGCGCCGTGACCTGCTGGGTGCTCCTGATCGTGAGCTTGCAAGATGCTTCATTCTGCATTTCAGTTAC
>NW_009921615.1:48252-55657 GCF_000696875.1 Nestor notabilis | reverse complement strand
CCCTACACAAACTGAGCAGTGTTTGCTCACAGTATTTTGGTTATCATGAAAACCAGAGGCCCCGGCACCGTACTGAACATGCTGTGGGTGTCATCCTTCAACATGCATCTGCTACTGCAAGTTTTCCTACTTAGAAAGCTTCACTACTAATGCCATTGGACTAAGGAGGCAGAAGAGAACACAAGCTCTCCAGCACCATATCCACATCAAACTTAACGACTTTCATCATGCCTAAAAACACTTGGCATATCAAGTTTGCTGGGAATAAACAAATGATAATTAGACCTGGAAAGAACTCACACACTAAGTTGACTGTAAGGGTGCAGACGTTCATGCGTTATTGATGCTCTCCTATTGCATGAAAATCAGCTTTATGCACATTGAAAACCTACAAGGCGGCCTGCAGGAGCACTAGATGAGGAGTTAAATGCACTGCAGGACATGACTTGTTCACTTCCTCTTCCCTCTGTGGGTCCTTAGCAAAAATTTTTGATGGGATAAAGAAGCAAAGTGTTTGAAGAGGAAGTCGCAGGAGCGCAGGTCGCTGCTGTTACTATGGCACGGCTGTACCCCTTCCAAGGCTGAGGCTCATTTAACAATCAACCATATGCTCAGACTTTTGTAGTGCCAAGAAAAGCTGAAATAGAATGTTATCTTCTGGAATTACGAAAAAAACCTTGCAAAATAATCACAAATGTTAGTAACAGAGTCCCTCAGCACTGAATGAATTTGAGGAAAAGCATGCCTAGGAATGATCCGCTCTGGGATCCCATCTGAATAGAGAGTTCTACAGAGCACCCATCTTCCACCAGATCAAGGCAGCCTGAAGGTACTTGTCCCATGAAGTGATGCTGTGTCTCTGCCCTCTCAGTGCTAGTGTAGCCTTTGCCTGTTGAAGGGGAGATGGGACCAAGTTCATGTATTTAGATTTAAAAACCACTGCAACCCTCATACATGACCCACATAAACCCACTTCTTAAATTCCTGACAAACTGTCAGAAATTATGTTAAAAAAGATTATTGTAACAAAGTGGCAGCAGGGACTCCAAAGGTCACTATAACAAGAGAACAACCAGAAATGCACTGACCATCATCATTAACAACTGCAGCAGAACAACCTTCTCTCAGTTTTCCCTGTGCCCAAAGCCCAACCCAGAAACTTTCTCCATCACGAATTTTGTAGGAGAAATGTGGGTCCAATTAAGGAAAATCCATCTGCCAACTGCTTGATTTGTGGCTGTTTCCAGAGAGGCCGCTACAAAGAGAAACATTCAGGCTCCATGATAAAAACTTGGTTGGCTGCGGTAATAAATCAAGCTTTAGCAGACATCGTTAGCAAAAGGCCATTTTTACTGAACCCTTTTTAGGTTTAATGAGCAATCCAAGCAGCCAACAAATGGGAAGGAGCACTTGGTCCACAATCCTCTTGGAAATCTCACATAAACTGATTGTACCCTATTAATGTGCCTCTCACACAGAATTCTTGTTACATTTGGTCTGATTTTACTTCTCTTATTCATAATCAGTAATTTTATCACTGTTAGAGTAACAGGACTCCTAGGACACGAAAGACTGTCAAAATTTGGCCAACTACATCCTATGAACCCCACAGTCATTTACTGAAGTTAGTGCAAACCCCTTGTTCCACCCTTTTTCAAACAAAAGGTCTCGGTCACTATAAAATCCAATACCATGAGAAACCACCATATTTCTTCTACAAACATAAGCTCTGCTTGACTGTAATCAGTGTATTTTTCTAACATGCCACTTTGGGCAATTCCCCAGATGTTCTCTGTAGCCAAAAAACGGTTGTCCAAGCTTTTCCTAACCCAGAATTCTCCCAGTTTTCACATTTGCTCCAAACACACACGCACAGCCCATGACAACTGCAAACATCTGCCTGGCCATGGCCAGGGGATGCTGGTAGATGGCACATCAACCTGAGAAGGAACCCCATTTCCGAGCTGTCAGCTCCCCCCAGCACAGAATAACCCTGCTTTAGCAGAGCAGCTCTGTAAGACCCCACTGGAAACCTGGCTGCTCACTTCGTGTCATCCCAAGGTATGAAACCAGCTCCTACGGACACAAAATCAACAAGGTGATTCCCAACAGCGAAACATCCCGTGACTTTCTCCATGTTTCATGTAATTTCCCTGTTTTCCTTTGTTGTAAAACTCACGCTGTGCAAATTTCTCACTATTATAGGAGATAATAATTTCCCATTTTAAATTTCCAGGATGTATTTAAGTGCATGCAATGCTCAAACACAGGATAAAAAGCACAGATTTGTTTCTTTATAGTCTATTCTCTGCTCTACACATCCCCCCAGTCAGCTGCCTGTACATGTATGTGCACATTTCATAGATCCATACGCATCTGCTGTGCATAGCAGGGTAACCAGGACATGCAAGAGAAGGAAAACTAAAGAAACCAAGAGGCATGACACAGTACCAATTTAGATGCACAAAAGCCAAGTCGCAGAATCATTTATGATCTGCTGTAGGTCAGTATTTCAACCTGGAGTGTTCTGACTGCATTTGTTGCACTACTTGTTTCTGCTATGGCATCTCCTGCAGAAATCCTACACAGCTCCAGACCAGAGGACTGTTACAATGGGTATATCCATGAGCAAAGGAGCAGTCCATGAACAATCAGCTTGGATACAAGATGGAGTCAAGAATCAAATATCGAAGAGGCAAATATTCCAATACCAGATGCTTCCTTGAAACAGTTCCTGGATTTCAGGAAAGACAAGGGAGCACAGCAGAAAATGCAGGCGAGTGATGTAAAGGACACAAGCCCTTTCACATACAGAAGTGAGTGCATTGTGCATTTTAGCAGGCATGGATGGGAATGTTCAGGAAGATAAAATTATCTCCTGTAACCCAAACCCTCTCTGCATGACTGAGAAGCCCAGCTGCTGCTTTTCTTTCACCTCTCCGAGAGTAACAGGACCTAAGGCCAAGGTCTTCTGCAGAAGGGCACTTGCTTACACTACAGACCTGACACTACTACGAAAGCCAGGAGTCTAAATCTCGCTGTCAAAAGCTATCCCGTGTCAGATGGTTTCCCCCACATGAGGGCATGTCAAGGTATCACAGATGAAGTGCATTTCTGACTGACACCTGCCTGATGGAAGCCTTTCATTTTCAGTTTTGAAATACTGATATAAGCAAATTCTTGGGATTTATTCGAGGCTGCCAAATGCCACCTCTCCTCTAACCCACCCTTTCAGCTCTACGCTGGAAATGCACTACAGCCATTCACTGAATCCCTTTCAAGAAAAGTTGCAGTAAATGTGGCTCTCTCTGAAGGACCCTGCCCAGCAAGCTCCAGGCTCTTGTGCTGGGAGGATAGGGAAATAACAAGGCTTAATTTGGGAAAATGATTTTGGCTGCATAGTTGGCCAAAACACTTAATTCCCATGCTCTGTGCTGCCAATGCACAGAAAGAAACAAAACTCCTCCAGGTAGAACACAACAGTGTCTGATGTGCCTGTTCTCTGAGGGAAGCGGCAGCACTGGAGGCGCATCCCGGCTCCACTGGCTTGTCTTCCATACGGAGCACAGTGCCCTACTTTGAGCATTTGTGAAAACTGCAGCACACAAATCAAATCAACTCTGTCTTCCTAGATAGCAACCCCTGAAATATTACTCTGCACTGACCAGCACAATCCTTCTCCTTGCAGAATCCAGAAGGAAAAACCTTAGGAGACTGGAATAGGTCAGGCAAGGAAAAATCCAGATTAACTCTTGCCCGTGTGCAGGCTTCAGAAATTCACGGCTCCCCCAGCGAATAAGTATAGCTAAACCAAGGTAAAAGTTGTCATTGCTTTTACAAGTGAAACATTTACTTAATGGATTCTGAAGTACCCTCTTGATATATGAAAATGCCACTACTACAAATGGTTACATCAGCCTATGTCCAATTTGGCATCCTTTTCAGACACAGACTTTTCTTGGCACTTCGGTACTTGTGTGTCATTCCCCAAAATGATTCATGTAAGGTTGAAAGCAAGCCACTAGTTTGTTTCTGTGTAATGGAGTCTGTCTTACCCAACCGTGACCTTGATCTGCATGTGAATTTACACATAAATTTACCTAGAACATGTGCCTGTCTCATACACACACTGACATAAATCTACATGTACATAAATAGATACAAATCCACTACAGAGCCTCTGTACTTTCTAACTGAGCTGAGGAATAAAACCAAGGTCTCATTTCTCCTTTATACCACTTGCATTGGCTCCAGTACTGATCATCCCATGTCAAATGCCTCATCTGATCCATCTGCACATTCCCTGCAACACATCCCTCCTGGACTGAAAGATCCTGTCATGGCTCAGACAGAAAAAGCAGCTTCGGCCACATGCTGAGAATCCATCTCAGTGCAGTGACGGCAGTGAAGGGCTGTACTGAAGACGTGTGCGTGTGGAAAGGGGGCAGAGGGATTTAGGAGATTACTGTTGTTATTGTTCTAGGTTATTGTTCACGCAATGTCTAATGCGATGTTCAGTGTAGTCCAGTGCGTGAGCATCCTTCCCCTCCCTCCCTCACCTGCAGCAGGCGGCTTTGGCTGCTGCATCTGTGTGCTATTTATATGCTGGTGCATCAACTTAGGATTTACTGGGGAAAAGAAAGCAGAGCAGCCGGGCTCCTCTCTACATGTTATTTAGCCTGAAAAGGCAGAGCTTGCACTGTGTACGCGCCAACAGATTAAAACTACCCCTCTTGGAAATTAAGCGAGTCTACTTCTATCACAGATGTGGCCCTTGCTCGGAATAAGATAAGCAAGATATTAACAAGACCTGGAAAAATCAGTATCTTCATCCTCTTCCACACACTCTTCTCCCCACCCTCCGAGAAACGTCCCCTTACCTTTCATTGTCCACACTCCTGAAGCCAGGTAAAATGTGCCGGAAGCTGCTGTTCCTATCAAGCTTCGGTTGGCTCTTTGTCCTTTTGATGGAGCCTTTGAGCCGCCGGCTGAGGAACCCCTGTGGGGTGAGACAAGAATACTAAATTACAACCAAAAAGGGAGAAAGGGAGCGCGAGCCCTGGCCCTGCTCTCTTGCAGCGGGTGCAGCCAGGCAAATGGTTCTCTCCAGCCGCCTTCATGTGCGGCCGCCAGCAGCGCAGCTCCTCGCAGCCAACATCTGCTCCCAGCGCTTGCCGGGGCCGGGCGCTGCGTCGGCGTGAGACTCCCCGAAGCCTCCGTTTCCCTGGCAACCATCAGCTCCCATAAAAATACTGTCTGAAAGACAAGACTCGCACATTGCAACTGCTGACGGGAGCAGAGGCTGACGCCGGGCTCCGCCGGCCCAGCCCGGCCGCCCCATCTCCCCCGCCCTTGGGAGACAGGCAAGAACTTCGTTACCTGATCGAAAGCCTCCAGGTTGTCAGCCATGGTGGCGGGGCTGCGCTCAGGTGTTTGAGCTACACGTAAAGCTGTCCTACAGAGGATAACCACAGCATTGGGGCTGGGCAGCTATAGGCACTATCTTTACGGAGGAATGAACTGAACGTAGAGCGCCTTCTTCTCCGTTGTGCCTCCTCCCTCATGGAACATAAGTCACGGCTCCCGTAGTGCTCCACAGCAAAGCCAGCATTAAACGTTTTAATAGCAAAGCTTCTAATGTCTTATTTGCTTATTGTTAGAAGTTAATGTTCTACATAATCTGAACATTACATTTAATCTCTTCCCTAAATAAGGCAATAAAAGTAGACTACTACTGTAGTGTCCAGCGTTTACAGTGTCTGAGAATAGTCTTTAGTGGGTCAAGCATAGTAACTGGAAAAAGTGGGGCAGCACTTTAAAGAGAAACCAGGATTTGGGGTGAAGCCTGAAGAAGTGTTCCTTTTATGCGTCATCATACCACAGCAATAAATCAGCTGGATACAACCAACTTGGCAAATCCCTGCACAACCTGAGGCTCTGCACGTGCCGCTTCCCTTCCCCATCCTCATGAGAGGGGGTAAGATATCCCCTGGATCAAGCACAGATTTTGACATGTGTAAGGAAAGAAATGTGAGAAGAACGGGTATCTTTCCACTGGGTACTACTCCAGCATCCCTGACGTACCCACGGAGCACTGCTCCACTTCAGGTGGAGTCTCAGTAGCTTCTCCAGTCAACGTGAAGGAACGGATACAGGTCAGGTAGCCTTCAGTAGCTCCCTTCTACAAATTAATACCCTTTATATGTCTTGCAGGAAGATAATCACAGTCTAAGTTACATCTAGCCTGTCATTTGTTCATGCTATTTAAACACTCCTTCCCCACCTAGGACATTCATGGGTCACATTCTGTTTTTCTCAGGTTGCAAAATTCCCTTGGGCAGTCTGCACAGCTCTTGTTGTGGAAGTGACTTTCCTGTTTGTAAGTGCACCAAGAATTCAAAACATCTAAGCAAAGGTGTTTCACAGTTACTAAGTGCCACCTTCCTTACAAATGAAGTATGTAACACACATTCATGTGAACTGAATATTTCTCCAGGAGCTATTTACATGATTGAAATAGCATGATGTATGTAACAGGCCATCAGGTGACACACTGCACCTTACACAAAGCCAATGCCTAAGGTAACAAAGGCCTTTTCAAAAGGCTTTTGTCCAAGAGAAATACCTTTAGAGAATCTTTCTACAATAGAGAAACATGACAATGAAACAGCAAATTTGAGGATTTGCATTATCTGGAATATTGCTAAGATACTTCCCTCAGTACTCAGACCTTAGCCAGCCTCATCCTCATGGTATTGACATGATATCAGCCTCACACTATGATATCAACTCTTCATGCTCTTGTTCTTCTGGCTGGATCAGGTCTCTGGTTGCTTGCTCTGGAGATGATCCAGTATTTGCTGTGAAGGAAAAGATCTAAAATATGCAACTGGCCAATCATGCAGGAGCAAGTGTGTCACTGTATAATCAAGCCATGTCTTCACATCCAGTCACAGCTTTGAACTCTCGACAGGGAATTGGTAAGGAAAAAGCCAAATACCTTCTGCAGCAGATGATGATCACAGCTTTCTTCCACTACCTTATATTTCACATCTCGACAACTGTTAGATGATTCGTGCAGGATTCAGAAATGAGAATTTAGGGCTGCAGTAAGACATTACTTTCCTTCTGGTTCCCATTGTTTTTACATTCCCTGCTACCCGGAGATCACACTGGGCCATTTTCAGCTTTCATTGCTAGCTTCCTTGAGAGAATGAGATGTCAGAGATTTTAATGCTGATAAATGATGCTGCTATAGCAATACTTTGCACCTCCATAGTGCATGCCAGAGATCAGAAAGTCTAATGTGTGAATTACTATCTCCTGTAATTTTTAGAGGGGATAAGAAAAAAAGAGAAGAGTTGGTCTCCACAAAAACAAGAGAGAGACAACCCGACCTGGGGTG